>NC_142348.1:23102500-23152500 GCF_054954075.1 Amborella trichopoda | reverse complement strand
ACATATCCCCCCCCTTCTTTTTTGATTATTTTCCTCTCAATTTTTTTCATTCGAATCATTATCTTCCATGTGAATGATTTTTCCGTATACAATTTTCCAAACTATGATAAATTCAAGCCTTCAAGGAGATTATTTCTTCTGGCTATCATGCACGCACATGCACCCTTACGCACATGCACGCACATGCACCCTTACGCATTGATTGCGCATATATACATTTTTATGTACACTGATATAGACCATATATACACTTTTTAACAGTTTCTATTGTTATTAGCGTAGATGTACATTGATATGTATATGAATGCACAGGTGGCTGTTGCAGCCAATAAGGTTGAACATATCCCCCCCTTCTTTTTTGATTATTTTCCTCTCAATTCTTTTCATTCGAATCATTTTCTTCCATGTGAATGATTTTTCCGTATACAATTTTCCAAATTGTGATAAATTCAAGCCTTCAAGGAGATTATTTCTTCTGGCTATCACCTCTTATCAGATAAGCCTTGGTGAATTTTGATATTGCTTTGTATAGAATTAGGCATAAAAATGGGTTTCTTCTCTTGATGAATTGGGTATGCTAAATACCCAATTGTGATAGTCCATCTAAATTTTATGTCTTATTTGTACTTGTTTCTATTATTATTGATGAGCTTCATCTTCATCGAGTTTGCTTGTAAAGCAACAAGCATGAAAGCAACTTATCATCGGGGTGGATCTCTTTACGTTATTGGATATTTGAGATCTTGATCTTGCAAGCTGGATTTGATTAATGGTTCTTTCTTATCTTGATCTTGCAAGCTGGATTTGATTAATGGTTCTTTCTTATCTTGATCTTGCAAGCTGGATTTGATTAATGGTTCTTTCTTCTCTAGTATAATATTTCTCTTGCTTTTTTCATGCAAAAATGAAGTGAATTTTCTGAAACTTTACTTGTGGTTTGTAATTTTTTAAGTAACTTTTTCTTAACACACACACATTCTTGCTTCTTTCATGCAAATATGGAATGAATTTTTTGGAGTATTACTTGTGGTTTTCAATTTCATTAAGTAACTTTTTCTTAACACACACATACACCCCACATACACACACACACTCTCTCACACACACACACACACACACACACTCACACTCACACTCACTCACACACACACACACACACACACGCTCACGCTCACACGCTCTTGCTCACACTCACACACTCACTCACTCACACACTCTCACACCCACATAGTCACACACATTAACACACAGTCACACTAACACTCACACTCACACTTAGATATATAATACACTTATATGAGTGTTGTGTATGGACTGATGTGTGTATATATACGATGATATGTTTATGCATGTATGTATATAATTGCTTGCTATCAGTTATATACAATTGTCAATATATGTATACACTGATACGTGTATGCACATGCACCCTTACGTGTTGATAAGTGCATATATACTGTGTATATTTACATTAATACATGCATATTATATACACTGATATATATAACCATATAAACACTTCTTAGCACTTTACATATATATACAATGTGCATATTTACGACATGTATATATTGATATGTTTATGCGTGTATCTATAAACTTCTTATGAGTTATATGTATATTGATATCCGCACGCACATGCACCCTTACTCATTGATAATGCATATACATTTTTATATACACTGATATATATGCCCATATGGATACTTCTTATCAGTTTATACAGTTATTGGTGTTTATGTACACTGATATGTATATACTCTCACACTCACATGCATATGTATAATGGGTTTATATATGCACTAATATATAAAGCCCATGTATATACATACTTATTATCTTTGATATATATATAATTATTAGCTCAATTTGTGTATGTATTGATGTATATCAATATATACCATTCTTTTCAGAGTATATATATATACCGCTGCATATAACCATACAATACATTAGTTATCAACTTATATGCAGTTATTAGTGTGCAAACTTACATTGATATGTGTGTGTGTGATGTATGTATGTATACGATGTGTATATACGGATTTGTGTGAATGTGTAAAGTGCATAAATGTATATATATAGTGCATTAATATATACATTTATATATACACTGCATTAATATATACATATATATACATTGATGTATATGACCATATATATTCATTATTAGTTTATACCTTTATTAACGTATATGTACACTAATTTATATACTACACACACACGCACTCACACTCACACTCACACTCACTCTCATCCTCACACTCACACTCACTCACTCACTCATACACACACACACTCAGACCCACACACTTACACTCGCACTCGCACTGACACTGACACTGACACTGACACTGACACTGACACTGACACTGACACTGACACTGACACTCACTCACACTGACACTGACACTGACGCTGACACTCACTCACACTCACACTCACACTCTCACTCACTCTCACTCTCACTCTCACTCTCACTCTCACTCTCACGCTCACGCTCACGCTCACGCACACTCACACTCACACTCACACTCACACTCACACTCACACTCACTCACACTCACACTCACACTCACACTCACACTCACACTCACACTCACACTCACACTCACACTCACACTCACACTCACTCACACTCACACTCACACTCACTCACACTCACACTCACACTGACAAATATATATACTATCACCTGTAATTTGATTAGCCTTGGCGAAATTCCTTATTACTTTGTATAGAATTAAGCATAAGAATGGGTTTCTTCTCTTGATGAATTGGGTATGCTAAATACCCTATTGTGATAGTCCATGTAAATTTTTTATCTTATTTGTACTTGTTTTTATTATTATTGATGAGCTTCATCTTCATTGAGTTTTCTTGTAAATCAACAAGCATGAAAGCAATTTATCATCAAGGTGGATCTCTTTACGTTATTCGATATTTGAGATCTTGATCTTGCAAGCTTGATTTGCTTAATGGTTCTTTTTCTGTAGTATAGCATTGCTCTTGCTTCTTTCATGCAAATATGGAGTGATATATTACTGCTCTTGCTTCTTTCACACTCACACTCACACTCACATTGACAAATATATATACTATCACCTGTAATTTGATTAGCCTTGGCGCAATTCCTTATTACTTTGTGTAGAATTAGGCATAAGAATGGGTTTCTTCTCTTGGTGAATTGGGTATGCTAAATACCCTATTGTGATAGTCCATGTAAATTTTTTATCTTATTTGTACTTGTTTTCATTATTATTGATGAGCTTCATTTTCATTGAGTTTTCTTGTAAATCAACAAGCATGAAAGTAACTTATCATAGAGGTGGATCTCTTGACGTTATTCAATATTTGAGATCTTGATATTGCAAGCTTGATCGTCTTGATGGTTCTCTCTTCTCTATTATAGTCTGCTTTTGCTTCTTTCATGCAAATATGGAGTGAAATTTCTGGAGCTTTACCTGTGGTATGCAATTTTATTAACTTTTTCGTAACACACACTTTTGCTTCATCCATGCAAATATGGAGTGAATTTTCTGGAGCTTGATTTGTGGTTTGCAATTTTATTAACTTTTTCTTTTCACACACACCACGCACACATACTCACACTCACACTCACACTCACACTCACACTAATGTATAAGACCATGTATATACTTATTATCAGTGATATATACAGTTATTAGCTCTATATGTTTACGTATTGATGTATATAAGCATAGAATACATTAGTTATCGGTTATATGTACAGTTATTAGTGTGTAAAAGTACATTGATATGTGTGTGTGATGTCTGTATATATACGAAGTGTATGTTCGGATTTCTGTGTATGTATAAATAACTGTATATATACAATGCATTTAATGTTTATATTTTTATATACATTGATGTATATGACCATATATACATTTATTATTAGTTTATAAATTTATTAAAGTATATGTACACTGTTTTATACTGTGTAAATAACTGTATATATACAATGCATTTAATGTTTATATTTCTATATACATTGATGTATATGACCATATATGTACTTGTTATTAGTTTATAAATTTATTAACGTATATGTACACTGATTTATATACTACACACATACTCACACACTCACACTCACACTCACACTCATACTCACACTCGCACATTTTTTATCTACTATATATATATAGTTATTAGTGTGTAAAAATAATATTGATGTGTGTGTGCGGTGCTGTATAGATGCGATGAGTATATATTGAGATGTTTGTGTGTATAGTGCATAGTGTGTAAAATGCATAATTGTATATATACATTTATTTGTGTGTTAAAATATATACATTTCTATATACATTGATGTATATGACCATATATATACTTATTATCAGTTTATACGGTTAGTAACCTATATGTTCACTGATTTATATACTACACACACACATATATGCACACAAACACACACTCATACACACACTCACACTCACACTCACACAGACACTAGCACTGACACTGACACTCACAGATATGTATACTACATATATGCGTGGTGTGTATGGACTGATGTGTGTATATTTACGATATGTATATGCATATGTTTTTACGTATATGTATACAGTTGCTTGCTATCAGTTATATACAATTATCGATGTATATATGCACTGTTATGCGTACGCACATGTACCCTAACGCGTGGATAAGTGCATATATAATGTGTATGTATACACTAATACATGCATTCTATATATACTGATATATTTGACCATATTGACTATTATTAGTAGTTTATATGTATATACGGTGTGCGTTAAATGATATGTATTTATTGATATGTTTATGTGTATGTATAACCTTGCTATCAGTTATATATGCACTAATATGCGACACACATGGGCACCCTCACGCATTGATAGTGCATACATTCATTTCTGTATACACTGATATATATGACCATATATAACACTTATTATCAGTTTATACAGTTATTAGTGTATATGTACAATGAAATGTATATACGCACATTCATATGCATATGTATAAAGGGTTTATATGTACACTTATGTAAAAGACCATGTATATACTTATTATCAGTGATATATACAGTTATTCGTTCAATTTATGTACGAATAGATGTATAGCAATATAGACCATTGTTTTTAGTATATATATATATACTGATGCATATAACCATACAATACATTAGTTATCTGCTACATATATAGTTATTAGTGTGTAAAAAATACATTGATATGTGTATGTATGCGTGTGATGTCTGTATATATACGCTGTGTATATATTGATGTGTATGTTTAAAGTGCGTAACTGTATATATACAGTACATTAATATATACATTAGTATATATGACGATATATACAGTATTTATCAGTTTATACAGTTATTAGCATATATGTATACTACACACACACTGGCACTCACTCACCCACACACACACCGGCACTCACTCACACACACTCACACTCATAGATATATATACTACACATGCGTGGTGTATGGACTGATGTGTGTATATATAATACAATATGTATATACTGATATTGTTGTGTATGTACACAATTGCTTGTTATCAGTTATATACAATTATCAATATATGTATGCACTAATATATGCACGCACATGCACCTTTATACGTTGTTAAGTGTATATATATTGTGTATGTATACACTAATACATGCATTCTTTATACATTGATATGTATGACCATGAGGACATATATTGACAGTTTATATATATACAGTGTGTATATATACGATATGTATATACTGATATGTTTATGCGTGTATGTATAAACTTGTCTGTTATATATACACTGACATGCGTATGCACATGCACCCTTACGCATTAATAGTGCATATATAGATTTTTATATACACCGATGTTTATGACCATATATACGCTTTTTATCAATTTATACAGTTATTAGCGTAGATATACATTGATATGTATATGAAAGCACAAGTGGCAGTTGCAGCTAACAAGGTAAAGGGACAGATCCCCCTGCCCCCTCCTTTTTGATTATTTTCCTCTCAATTCTTACCATTCGAATCATTATCTTCTCTGTGAATGATTTTTCCTACCATATACAATTTCCAAATTGTGATAAAATCAGGTAGTAAAGAAGGAGATTATTTCTTTTGGCTATCACCTCTAATCAAATAAGCCGAGGCAAAATTCCATATTACTCTGTATAGAATTAGGCATAAGAATGGGTTTCTTCTCTTGATGTATTAGGTATGCTAAAATACCCAAGTGTGATAGTCCATCTAAGTTTTTATCATATATCTGTACTTGTTTTTATTATTGTTGATGAGCTTCATCTTCATTGAGTTTGCGTGTAATTCAACAAGCATGAATGCAACTTATCATCGAGGCGGATCTTTTTACGTTTTTTGATATTTGAGAGCTTGAACTTGAAAGCTTGATTTGCTTAATGGTTCTTTCTTCTGTAGTATAGTATTGCTCTTGCCTCTGTCATGCAAATACGGAGTAAATTTTTTAGAGCTTTACTTGTGGTTTGCAATTTTATTAAGTCACTTTTTCTTAACACGTACACACACACACACAACACACACCACGCACTCACACACACACTCACACACACATACACACACAAACTAAAACTCACACTCACTTACACACACACACACTCACACACACATTCACACTCACACTCGCTCTCACGCTCACAATGTACATATAAACAACATGTATATACTGATATATTCAGTGTGCATATAAAGGATATGTATATATTGATATGTTTATACGTGTATATATAAACTTGCTATTAGTTATATGTACACTGATATGCGACGCATATGCACCTTTACGCATTGATAGTGCATACATACATTTTTATATACACTGATATATATGACCATATAGAAACTTATTATTTGTTTATACAGTAATGAGTGTATATGTACACTGAAATGTATATACGCACTCCTATGCATATTTATAAAGGGTTTATATATGCACTAATGTATAAGATCATATATGTACTTATTATCTGTGATGTATACAGTTATTAGCTCAATTTGTTTGCATATATGTATAGCAATATATATCATTGTTTTCAGTGTATATATATTGATGTGTATAAAGCATACAATACATTAGTTATTTGTAATATATACAGTTATTAGTGTGTAAAAAATACATTGATATGTGTGTGTGTGATATCTGTATATATACGATGTGTATATATTTGATATGTGTGTATGTGTAAAGTGCATAAAGTTTTATATACAGTACATTAATGTATAAATTTCTTTATACATTGATATATATGATCTTATATACACTTATTATCAGTTTATGCAGCTATTAACGCATATATACACTGATTTATATATTACACACACACTCACACTCACATATATATATACTCACATGTGTGCGTGTTGTGTATGGATTGATGTGTGTATACATATGATATGTATATACTGATATGTTTGTATGGATACAGTTACTTGCTATCTGTTATATACATTGATATGCATTTACATGCACCCTTACGCGTTGATAAGTGGATATATACTGTGTATGTATACAGTGTGTATATATACGATTTGTATATACTGATATGTTTCTGCATGTATGTATAAACTTGCTATCAGTTATATATATACTGATATGTGTACGCACATGCACCCTTAAGCATTGATATTGCATACATACATTTACATTTTTAAATACACTGATATATGTGGCTATATCGATACTTTTTACTAGTTTATATAGTTTTTAATGTAGATGTACGTTGATATGTTTATGAATGCACAAATGGATGTTGAAGCCAATAAGGTAAATAAACTGATCCCCCTCCCTCCCCCCTCCCCGCTTCGCCCTTTTTTATTATTTTCCTCTCAATTCTTACCCTTCGAATCATTATCGTCCCTGTGTATGATTTTTCCTTCCCTATGTAATTTTCTAAACTATGATAAAATCAGGCATTAAAGATGGAGATTAATTCTTCTGGCTATCACCTCTAATCAGATAAACCTAGGCGAAATTCCATATTAATTTGTATAGAATTAGGTGTAAGAATGGGTTTCTTCTCTTGATGAATTGGGTATGCTAAAATACCCAATTGTAGTAGTCCATCAATTTTTTTTTTCTTATTTGTACTTGTTTTTATTATCATTGATGTGCTTCATCTCTATCGAGTTTACGTGTAAATCGGCAAATATGAAAGTAACTTATCATCAAGGCGGATCTCTTTACGTTATTCGATATTTGAGATCTTGATCTTGCAAGCTTGATTTGCTTAATGGTTCTTTCTTCTCTGGTATAATACTTACTGCTCTTGCTTCTTTCATGCAAATATGGAGTGAATTTTCAGGAGCTTTACTTGTGGTTTGTAATTTTATCAAGTAACTTTTTCTTGACACACACACACTCTTGCTTCTTTTATGCAAATATAGAGTGAATTTTTTGGAGTTTTACTTGTGGTTTGTAATTTTATTGACTTTTTTTTAACATACGCACACCCACACCACACACACACTCACACTCACACTCACACTCACACTCACACACACACACACACACACTCACATATACACTCACACTGACACTCACACACTGACACTCACGTTCACACTCACACTCACACACTCACACTCACACTCACACTCACACTCACACTCACTCACACACACTGACACTCACATTCACACTCATTGATATATACTACACATGTTTGCGTGTTGTATATGGACTGATGTCTATATATATACGATATGTATATATTGATATGTTTATGCGTGTATATATACAGTTTCTTGCTATCAATTATATACAATAATCATTGTATACCTTTATGCGTTGATAAGTGCATATATACTGTCTATGATGCATGCTATATACATTGATATATTTAACCACATTGACATATATTAGCAGTTCATATATATACAGTGTGTATATATACGATATGTATATACTGATATGTTTATGCGTGTATGTATAAATTTGTTGTCTGTTATATATACATTGATATGCGTACGCATTTATACCTTTACACATTGATAGTGCATATGTACATTTTTATATACACTGATATATATGACCCTATTGACACTTTTTATCAGTTTATACGTTTTTATATACACTGATATATATGACTATATTGACACTTTTTATCAGTTTATACAATTATTAGCGTATATGCACATTGATATGTATATGAATGCACAGGTGGCTATTGCAGCCCATAAGGTAAATGAAAATATCTTTAGTAAAGTATTGCTCTTGTTTCTTTCATGTAAATATGGAGTGAATTTTTCTTCTAGAGTGAATTTTTTGGAGATTTACTTGTGGTTTGCATCTTTATTAAGTAACTTTTTCTTAACACACACTCTTTCTTCTTTCATGCAAATAGGGAGTGAATTTTCTTGAGCTTTATTCGTGGTTTGCAATTTTATTAAGTAACTTTTTCGTAACACACACACACTCACACTCATACTCACACTCACTCACACTCACATTCACACACTCACATAGACTCACACACACACATACACACTGACACTGACACGCGCACACACTGACACACTCACACCCACACACACTCTCAAACTCACATTCACATTGATATGTATATGAATGCATAGGTGGCTGTGCAGCCAAGAAGGTAAATGTACAGATCCCCCCCCCTCCCCTCCCCTCCCCTCCTTTTTGATTATTTTAAAGATTATTTGTTTTAGATATCACCTCTAATCTGACAAGCCTACGTGAATTTCCAGATTACTTTGTATGAATTAGGCATAAAAATGGGTTTTTTCCCTTGATGAATCGAATATGCTAAATACCCAATTGTGATAGTCCATCTAAATTTTTTATCTTATTTGTACTAGTTTTTATTATTATTGATGAGCTTCATCTTCATCGAGTTTGCTTGTAAATCAACAAGCATGGAAGCAACTTATCATTGAGGCGGAGCTCTTTACGTTCTTCGATATTTGCGATCTTGATCTTGCAAGCTTGATTTGCTTAATGGTTCTTTCTTCTCTAGTATTGTACTGCTCTTCCTTCTTTTATGCAAATATGGAGTGAATAAAATTGCAAACCACTAGTAAAGCTTCAAAAAATGAACTTTTTCTTGACACACACTCTTGCATCTTTCTTGCAAATATGGAGTGAATTTTTTGGAGCTTTACTTGTGGTTTGCAATTTTATTAACTTTTTCTTAACTATACAATACATTAGTTATCAGCTACATATACAGTTATTAGTGTGTAAAAAATACATTGTTATGTGTGTATGTATCTGTGTGATGTCAGTATATATATGATGTATATATACGGATATATGTGTATGTGTAAAGTACATAACTATATATATACAGTGCACTAATATATATATTTCTATATACCTTGATGTATATTACCATTTTTACATTTATTATCAGTTTATATAGTTATTGACGTATATGTGTACTGATTTATATACTACACACACATACACTCACACCCACACTCATACACACACACACTCACACTCAACACTCACACTCACACACTTACACTCACCCTCACACTCACACACACACACACACACTCACACTGTAATGTTTGGTATGATGTGTGTATATATACAATATGTATATATTGATATATTTATGCGTGTATGTATATAGTTGCTTGCTATTAGTTTTGTACATTGATAAGTGCCTATATATTTTGTATGTTTACACTAATACATGCCGTTTAGATACATTAATATATATATAACCATATAAACACTTATTAGCTGGCTATATATATATATGTGTATGTACATACGATATATATATACTGATATGTTTATGCATGTATGTATAAACTTACTATCACTGATATATAGACTGCTATGCGTACGTACATGCACATTTTCATATTGATAGTGCATACATACATTTCTATATACACTGATATATATGACCATATAAACACTTATTGTCAATTTATACTGTTATTAGCGTATGTGTGTGTGTTTTATATATATATATCCGATGAGCATATATATTGATATGTTTGTATGTAAAGTGCATAACTGTTTATATACAATGCACTAATATAAATGTTTCTATATACATTGATGTATATAACCATATATACACTTATTATCAGTTTATACAGTTGTTAACTTATATGTACACTGATTTATATACTACACTTATATTCACACTCACACTCCCACTCACATTCACACTCATAGATATATATACCACATATATATGCGTGTTGTGTATGGACTGATGTGTATATATGTACGATATGTATATACTGATATTTTATACATGTATATATACAGTTGCTTGCTATCCGTTATATACAATTATCAATGTATATATACATTTATATGCGCATGAACATGCATCCTTACGCGTTGATAAATACATATATACTGTGTATGTATACATTAATACATGAATTCTATATACACTGATATATATGATCATATAGACACCCTTATTAGCAGTTTATGTGTCTATATATGCGATATGTACATACCGATATGTTTGTGTATATGTATAAAATTGCTATCAGTTATATATACGCTGATATGTGTATGCACATGCACCCTTACACATTGATGGCGTTGACATATATTTCTATATACACCGTTATCAGTTTATACAGTTATTAACGTATATGTGTGTTGATATGTTTGTACACACACTCATATGCATATATATAAATGGTTTATATGTACACTAATGTATAAGATCATGTATATATTTATTATCACAATTTGTGTACGTGTTGATGAATAGCAATACATATCAATGTTTTCAATGTAATTTTATACATTTCTATTTACATATTTATATATGACCATATAGATACATATTTTCAGTTTATACTGTTATTAGTATATATGTACACTGATATGTTTATATATAAGCTCATATGCATATGTATAAGCGGTTTATATATAAACTAATGTATAAGACCATGTGTATACTTATTAACAGTGATATATATAATTATTAGCACAATTTGTGTATGTATTGACGTATAACAATATATACTATTGTTTTCAGCATATATATCTATACTGATGCATATAACCATATAATACATTAGTTATCAGTTATAAATACAATTATTAATGTATAAAAAATACATTGATATATGTGTGTGTGTGCGTGATGTCTGTATATATATGATGTGTATATACTAATGTGTGTATGTGAAAAGTGCATAATTGTAAATTTGTATATGTATTGATGTATAACAATATATGTTATTGTTTTCAGCGTATATATCTATACTGATGCATATAACCATATAATACATTAGTTATCAGTTATATATACAATTATTAATGTATAAAAAATACATTGATATATGTGTGTGTGTGCGTGATGTCTGTATATATATGATATGTATATACTAATGTGTGTATATGATCATATGTGCACTTATTATCAATTTAAACAGTTATTAATGTATATGTACTCTGATTTATATACTACACACTCATACTCACACACATTCACACAAACATACACACACTCACACGCACTAATTTATATACTATATATGTGCGTGTTGTGTATGGACTGATGTGTGTATATATACGATATGTATATACTAATATGTTTGTGCGTGTATGTATATAGTTGCTTGTTATGTGTAATATACAATTGTCAATGTGTATATATACTGTTATGCCCCCGCAAATGCACCCTTACGCGTTGATAAGTACTGATATACTATGTATGGATTCACTAAAACATACATTCTATATGGACTGATATATATGACCATGTAGACACTTATCAACTGTATATATATACTGATATATGTATGCGAGTGTGTATAAACTTGCTATCAATGATACATACACTTGATATGCGTACATACATGTGAGTATGTATAAATTTGCTATCAATGATATATACACTTGATATGCGTATATACATGCACCCTTAGGCATTGATAGTGCGTACATACATTTATATATATATTGATACATATGACCATATAGATACTTATTATCAGTTTATATTGTTGTCATCGTATATATATGTTGCAAGAATGTCATTGATGTACATGACTATATATACTTATTATCAGTTTATATAGTTATTAACGTATTTGTACACTGATTTATATACTATACACACACACACACACACATCCACACGCACAGTCTCATTCACACAACATATACAAACAATTACACACTCACACTTACATTCATAGATATATATACTACATATATGTATGTGTTGTTTGTACTGATGTGTGTATATAAGAACACTCATATGCATATGTATAAAGGGTTTATATGTACACTAATATTTAAGACCATATATTATTATCAGTGATATAGACAAATTATTAGCACAAATTGTATACGTATTGATGTATAACAATATATACCATTGTTTTTTGTGTATATATATATATATATTGATGCATATTACTAAATACGTTAGTTATCAGCTATATATATTAATATTCGTATGTAAACAATATGTTGATATTTGTGTGTGATGTTTGTATATATACGATGTGTATATGTAAAGTACATAACCGTATTTGTAGAATGCACTAATTTAAATATTTCTTTATACATTGATGTATCAGTTTAAACAATTATTAACATATATATACACTGATTTATGTAGTATACACACTCACACTCACATTAGCACTCGCACTCATACACACATAGATATATATACTGCATATATTTACGTGTTGTGTATGGACTGATGTGTGTATATATATACGATATGTGTATACTGATATGTTTATATGAGTTTGTATACTGTTTTTTGCTATCAGTTATATACAATTATCAATGTATATATACATTGATATGCGTACGCCCATGCACCCTTATGTTTTGATAAGTGCATATATACTTTGTTTGTGTACAATAATACATGAATCCTATATACATTGATATATATGACCAGAGAGACTTATTAGCAGTTTATATATATATATATGCAGTGTGTATATATAATATATGTATATACTGATATGTTTATGTGTATGTATACGTTTGCTATCAGTTATATATACACTGATATACATACGCACATGTACCCTTACATATTGGTAGTGCATACATTAATTTTTATATATATAGATATATTCATTTCTATATACACTGATATGTATAAAGGGTTTATACAATAATTAGCGTATATTTTCATACATATTGCTTATACAGATACTAGTGTATATGTATACTCATATGCATATGTATAAAGGGTTTATATATACACTAATGTAAAAGACCATGTATATACTTATTATCAGTGATATTTATAAAGTTAGTAGCACAATTTATGTATGTATTGATGTATAACAATGTTAATATATATATATATATATATATATATATATATATATATTGATGCACATAACCAAGTACGTTAGTTATCAGCTATATATATCGTTATTAGTTTGTGAAAAATACGTTGATATGTGTGTGATGTCGGTATATATACGATGTGTATATACTGATATGTGTTTGTGTAAAGTGCATATCTGTATTTATACAATGCACTAATATAAATATTTCTTTTTACTTTGATATATCAGTTTATACAATTATTAACATATATATATACTGATTTATGTGCTATACGCACACACTCACTCACACACACTCACACTCGCACTCGCACTCATACATACTCACTCATAGATATATGTACTACATATATTTGCATGTTGTGTATGGATTGATGTGTGTATATATATATGATATTTGTATATTGATATGTTTATCGGAGTTTGTATACAATTTTTTGCAGTCAGTTATGTACAATTATCAATGTATATATACATTGATATGCACATGCCCATGCACTCTTACGTGTTGATAAGTGCATTTATACTCTGTATGTGTACAATAATTCATGAATCCTATACACATATATGACCATAGAGACACTTATTAGCAGTTTATATATATATATGCAGTGTATATATATCATATATGTATATATTGATATATTTATGTGTATATGTATACACTTGCTATTAGTTATTTATATACTGATATGCTCACGCACATGTACCCTTACATATTTGGTAGTGTATATGTTAATTTCTATGTACACATACATTCATTTCTATATACACTGATATGTATAAAGGGTTTATACAGTAATTAGTGTATATTTGCATACATGCTGTTTATAAACACTTATGCTGTTTGCATAAGTGTCTATATGGTCATATATATCAGTGCATGTAAAAATGTATGTACATACTATATATACACATAACTGATATATATATATATATATATATATATACACACTATATATATCTATATATATATATACACACTATATATATATACTGCTAATAAGTATCTATATGGTCATATATATCAGTGTATATACAATGTATGCATTGGTATACTACATGCACAATATATATGCACTTAACAACGCGTGAGGGTGCATCTGTATGCATATATCCTGTGTATATATACATTAATAACACACATTTATGTGTAATATATATATATGTTATGTGTGTGTATAAGCTGATAGTAAGTGTATGTATGGTCATATACATGAATGTGTATATGAATGTATGTAATTTGGTCTATATTTATACAGTTATGCATTTTATACATACACCCATTTCAGTATATACACTTCATATATATATACAAACATCACACACACACATCAATATATTTTTTACACACTAACAAGTGTATATATAGCTGATAATTAAAGTATTGTATGGTTATATGCATCAGAATTTTTATATATATATATATATATATATATATAAATATTCACTGAAAACAATAGTATATGTTTTTATAAATCAATACATATACAAATAGTCTTAATAACTATATATATCATTGATAATAAGTATATTACATGGTCTTATACATTAGTGTACATATATACATGTGCATATCAGTGTGCCTACATGTCAGTAATGTAGATATACGTTAATAACTGTATAAATTGATAATAGGTGCTTATATGATCATATATATCATTCAGTATATATGTATCTTATATATACATGCTGTATATATCTATATAAACTGCTAATAAATGTCTCTTTGGTCATATATATTAATGTAGATAGAATGCATGTATCAGTGTACACATACAAGACATTAGTTATCTGCTATATATAAAGGGTTATTAGTGTGTAAAAAATACATTGATGTGTGTGTGATGTCTGTTTATATACGATGTGTATTTATTGATATGTATGTATAACGTGCATAATTGTCTATATACAGTGCACTAACATATACATTTTTATATACATTTATGTATATGGCTATATATACACTTACTATCATTTTATACAGTTACTAACGTATATGTATACTGATTTATATACTACTCACACACACTCAGACTCAAACTCATACACACACACACACACACACTCACTCACTCACACTCGCAGTCGCAGTTGCAGTCACACTCACACTCACACTCATACTCACACTCGCAGTCGCAGTCACACTTACACTCATACTTACAGATATATATATATTACACATATATGCGTATTGTGTATGGATTGATATATATACTACACATATATGCGTATTGTGTATGGATTGATGTGTGCATATATACGATATATATACTGATATGTTTATGCGTGTATGTATATTTTTGCTTGCAGTTTTTGTAGAAACTGATAATATGTACACTGATATTTGTATATGTACACTCATATGTACATGTATAAAGGGTTTATATATACACTAATATATAAGACCATGTATTATTATTATCAGTGATATATACAATTATTAGAACAATTTGTGTACGCATGTATAACAATATATATCATTATTTTCAGTGTATATACAGCTATTAGTGTGTAAGAAATACATTGATATGTGTGTGTGTGATGTTTGTATATATTCGATGTGTGTATACTGATGTGTATATGTGTAAAGTACATAACTATATCAATACAATGCGCTAATATATATATTTCTATATATATTGATGTATCAGTTCATACAGTATTAACGTATATGTACATTAATTTATATACTACACACTCACTCACACTTACACTCACACTCACCACTCACACTCATACACACACACATTCACACACACTCACACTCATACACACTCACAGTCACACTCATACACACTCACAGTCACACTCATACACACTCACAGATATATATACTATACATGTTTACGTGTTGTGTATGGACTGTATGTGCATATGTACGATGTGTTTATATTGATATGTTTATGCGAGTATATATACAATTGCTTGCTATCAGTTATATACAATCATCAATGTATATATACACAAATATGCCACACGCACATGCACCGTTATGCGTTGATAAGTATATATATATTATATATGTGTATACTAATACATGCATTCTATATATATTATTAATAGCATATATATATATATATATATATACAGTTTGTCTATATAAGATATGCATATACTGATATGTTTATTATGTATACACATGCTTCCTTACGCATTGATAGTGCGTACATACATTTTTATATATACTGATATATATTACTATATAGACACTTATTATCAGTTTATACAGTTATTAGCGAATATTATCAGTTTATGCCTTTATTGGCGTATACGTATACCTGAGTGTGAGTGCGTGTGTATAGTATTAAAATCAGTGTATATTTTTATACTACACACACGCACTCACACTCACACTCATACTCACATTCACACATACACACACATTCGCACTCACACACACACTCACACTCACACTCACACTCACTCACAATCACACTGATACTCACAAATATATATACTATCACCTCTAATCTGATATGCCTCGCGAAATTCCATAGTACTTTGTATAAAATTAGGCATAAAAATGGAATTCTTGTCTTGATGAATTGGGTATGCTAAATACCCAATTGTGATAATCCATGTTAATTTTTTATCTTATTTGTGCTTGTTTTTATTATTATTGTTGAGATTCATCTTCATTGAGTTTTCTTATTAACCAACAAGCCTGAAAGCAACTTATCATCTAGGCGGATCTCCTTACGTCATTCGATATTTGAGATCTTGATCTTGCTAGCTTGATTTGCTTAATGGTTCTTTCTTCTCTAGTTTAGTACTGCTCTTACTTCTTTCATGCAAATAAGGAGTGTATTTTTTAAAGCTTTACTTGTGGTTTGCAATTTTATTATATAATTTTTTCTTAACACACACTCTTGCTTCTTTCATACAAATATGGATTGAATTTTCTGAAGCTTTACTTGTGGTTTACAATTTTATTATGTATAAAAATGGCCATATATACACTTATTTTCAATTTATACATGTACTAACGTATATGTACACTGATCTATATACATTGATGTAAATGGCCATATGTACACTTATTTTCAATTTATACATGTATTAATGTATATGTACACTGATATATATATATTGATGTAAATGACAATATAAACACTTATTTTCAATTTATACATGTATTAATGTATATGTACACTAATTTATATACTACATACACACTTACACTCACATTCACACTCACAAACATAAACACAAACACAGTCACAAACATATATACTGATAGGTGTGTATATGTAAACTGCATAACTGTTTATATACACTGCACTAATATATAGTTTTTTACATACATTGATGTGTATGACCATATATACACTATTTATCAGTTTATACGGTTATGAACGTATATGTACACTGATTTATATGGCACACACACACTCACACTGACACTCATACTCACATGTACACACTCACACTAACACTCATACTCACACTCACACCGACACTCATACTCACACACAGTCACACACACACTCACTCATTCACACACTCACACTCACTCATTCACACACACTCACACTCACTCATTCACACTTACACACGTAGACACTCACATCCACACTCACACTTACACTTACACTTACATTCCCTCACTCACACCCATACTCACACTTACACTTACACTTACATTCACTCACACACACACCTCACACACACACAATCACACTAACACTCAGATATATATACTACACATATGTGCGTGTTATATATTGACTGATGTTAGTATATATATAAATTGATGCATTTAACCTTTCAATATATATTGATATATGCACTTATTATCAGTTTATACAATTATCAACGTATATGTACTTTGATTTATATACTACACACCACACACTCACACTTACACACATTCACACTCACTCACACTCACACTTACACACACACATACACATTCACACTCACACTCACACTCACACTCACTCACACTCACACTCACACTCATACTCAAATATATATACTGCACATATATGCGTGTTGTGTGTGGAGTAATGTGTGTATTTATATGATATGTATAAACTGATATGTTTATGTCTGTATGTATACAGTTGCTTTTTATCTGTTGTTATGTATAATTATCAATGTATATACACTGCTACGTACATGCACATGCATCCTTACGTTGATGTGTATATATATGCGATATGTATGTACTGATATGTTTATGCGTGTATGTTATATTTGCTTGCTATCAATTAGATACAATTATCAAAGTATATATACATTGGTATACACATCCAGGCACCTGTAGGCGTTGATAAGTACATCTATACTGTGTATGTGTACACTAATAGATGCATTCTATGGACACTGATATATATGATCATATAGATATGTATTTGCTGATTATATATATATATAGTGTATATATATGCTATGTATATACTGATATAGTTATACGTGTATGTATAAGTTGCTATCATTTTTATATACACTGATATGCGCATACATATGCATCCTTATGCATTTCATATATTTCGATTTACACTAATATGTTCATATACAATTATTAGCGTATATGTACACTGATATATATATACGCACACTCAAATACATATGTACAAATGGTTTATATATACACTAATGTATAAGACTACATATATACTTATTATCAATGATATATACAATTATTAGCACAATTGGTGTACGTATTAATGGATAGCAATATATACCATTGTGTTCAGTGTATGTATATATACTGATGCATATAACCTTTCAATACATTGGTTATCAACTATATATACAGTTTTCAGGGTGTATAAAATACATTGATATGTGTGTGTGCTTGATTAATGTATATATATGATGTGCATATCCTTATATGTGTGTAAAGTGCATGACTGTATATATACAACGCTCTAATATATACATTTCTAGTTACATTGATGTATATGACCAAATATACACGTATTATAAGTTTATAGTTATTAACGTATACGAACACTGATATATATATATACTATACACACACTTACATTGATATATATACTACACACACACGATCACACTCACACAAACTCTCACACTGACACATTCACTCACTCACACACACTCACACTCAGGTTCACACTCGCACACACACTCACATTCACACTAACGCTCACAGTTATATATATTATACATATGTGCATGTTGTGTATAGATTGATGTGTCTATATATACGATATGTATATACTGATAGGTTTATGGTTGCATATATATAGTTTGCTTGCTATCAGTTATATACAATTATCAATGTTTATATACACTGGTATGCGCATGCACAAGTGCCTTTACGTATTGATAAGTGCATATGTACTGTGTATGTATACGTTAATACATGCATTCTGTATACACTGATGTATTTAGCCATATAGGCCCTTATTATCAATTTATATATATGTAGTGTGTATATATATACGATATGTCTATATTAATACGTTTATACATGTATGTATAAACTTGCTATCAATTATTTATACACTGATATGCGCACAAATATGCACTTTTACGCATTGTTAGTACATACGTACATTTTTTTACACACTGATATATATGACCATATAGACATTTATTATCAGTTTATACGATTATTAGCGTATATGAACATTGATATATATATACGCAAACTCATATGTATATGTATAAAAGGTTTATGTATAGACTAATGTATAAGACCATGTATATACTTATTATCGGTGATATATACAATTATTAACACAATTTGTGTACATATTGATGTATAGCAATATATATCATTGCTTTCAGTGTATATATATATATATATACTGATGCATATAACTATATCACACATTAGTTATCAGCTACATACAGTTATTAGTGTATAAAAAATACATTGATGTATGTGATGTCTGTATCTATATGATGTGTATATATTGATATGTTTGTGTAAAATAAAAACTGTCTATATATAGTGCACTAATATATACATATTTATATACATTGCGGTGTATGACTATATACACATTTATTATTAGTTTATACAGTTATTAACGTATATGTATACTGATTTATATACTACAGATACACACACTCACACTCACACTCACACTCACACACTCACACTCATACTCACACTCACTCACACACTCACACTCACACTCACACTCACACTCTCACACTCACACTCACACTCACACTCACAATCACAATCACAAAAATATATGCTACACATATGTGGTGTATAGACTGATGTCTGTTTATATACGATATGTATATAGTGATATATATATGCGTGTATGTATGTTTGCTATCAGTTATATATAATTATCAATATATATATACATTGAAATACGTACGTACATGCACCCTTATGCATTGATAGTGCATACATGCATTTCTATTTATATTTATATATATGATCATACAATACATTAATTTATATAGTTATTAGCTTATATATACGCTGATATGTTTATACGCACACTCATATGCATATGTCTAGACGGTATATATTTAAACTAATGTATAAGACCATGTATATACTTATGATCTGTGATATATATAGTGATCAGCACAATTTCTATACGTATTGATGTAAAGCAATATATATCATTTTTTTCAGTATATAGAACCATATAATACATTAGTTATCTGCTATACATTAGTTATACTGATGCATATTACAATACAATACATTAGTTATCTGTTATATATACAGTTAGTAGTGTGTAAAAAATACTTTCCTGTGTGTGTGCGATGTCTGTATATATGATATGTGTATACTGATGTGTATACTGATATGTGTGTATGTGTATAGTGCATAACTGTATATAAACAATGCATTAATATATGCATTTCTATATACATTAAAGTATATAACCATATATGCACTTATTATCAATTTATACAGTTATTAACGTATATGTCCATTGATTTATATACCACACACACACACAATCGTTAAACAATCACTCACACACAAACACACACACACACTCACACTCACACTCACAGATATATATACTACACATATGTGCGTGTTATGTATGGCTTGATGTCTGTATATATATGATATATATATACTCATATGTTTATGCATATATGTACATAGTTGCTTGCTATCAGTCATATACAATTATCAATGTATATATACACTGTAATGCGCATGCACATTGATACGTACATGTATATTATCTGATGTGTATAAAATACGTGTATTAATTAGTGTATACATACATAATATATATGCACTTATCAACTCGTTAAGGTACATGTGCATACCCATATCAGTGTATATATACATTGATAATTTTATATAACTGATAGCAAGCTACTATATATGTATATATATGGTCATAAACATTAATGTATATAGAAATGTATATATTAGTACACTGTATATATATAAATATGCACTTTACACAAACACACATACGTTATATATACAAACATCACACACACGTATCAATGTAGTTTTTATTCGAGAGACCATGATGTCCAGTTTTTGGGTGCTAGATTGGGTGCATCGGTTGGACCGAGGATTATTTACCAGCGAACAGGTGGTCCTCGGGAGGGGCACTCTTTCTCCAGATATGGATACTTGGTTCTGAAAGCGGCTATATTGTGTGTATTCGAACTTTGAAAACCCTCATTAGTGCTTCTCTTTCTTCCTCATGGGTGGCCTTAAATGAAAAAGAGAGTATATATCACTGATTATCAGTTTATACAATTAATAATGTATATGTATATGGATTTATATACTACACACACACAAACACACACACACGCACACATACATATATATATATATGTATATATATATATATGCTACACATATATGCGTGTTGTGTATAGTTTGGTGTGTGTATATATACGATATGTTTATGCGTGTCTGTATACACTTGCTTGCTATCAATTATATACAATTATCAATGTAGATTTACATTGATAAGTGCCTGTACATACACCCTTACGCGTTGATAAGTGCATATATACAATGTATGTATACACTAATATATGCATTCTATACACATAGATATGTATAATCATAGAGACACTTATTAGTAGTTTATATATATATATAGTGTGTATGTATAAGATATGTATATACTGATTTGTTTATGTGTATATATAAACATTTGTTATAAGTTATATACACTGATATGTGCAGGCGCATGCTCTCTTACGCATCGTTAAGTTCAAACATATATTTCTATATACACTGATATATATGGCCATATAGATACTTATTATCAATTTGTACAGTTACTAGTGTATATATACACTGATATGTATATACGTACACTCATGGATATATATAAAGTGTTTATACATACACTAATATAAAAGACTGTATGTATATAGAATTCATGTATTAGTGTATATATATACCATATATATATATATATATATATATATATATATATATATATATATATATCAATGTGTAAAAGTGCTTGTACGTGCGCATATCAGTGTGTATATACATTGACAATTATATATAACAGATGGCAAGCAACTGTATAAGTACATGCATAAACATATAAGTATTTACAAATCGTACATATACTCACAACAGTCTATACACAACGCGCATATATGTGCAGTATATATATATATATGTATATGTATATGTGTGTGTTTGTGTAGTATATAAATCAGTGAACATATACGCTAATAACTGTATAAACTGATAATAAATATATATAGAGTCAGATACATCAATGTATATTGATATGTTTATATTAGTGTACTGTATATATACAGTTTTACAGTTTATACATACACGTGTCAGTATATACACATCATATATATACACATATCACATACACATACATAAATATCAATGTATTTTTTACATATTAATAACTGTATATATAGCTGATAATTAATCTATTATATGGTTATATGCATCAGTAGATATACTGAAAACAATAGTATGTATTGCTATCCATTAATATGTACATAAATTATGTTAGTAATTGTATTTATCACACATAATAAGTAATACATGGTATTATACATTAGTGTATAAATAAACACTTTATATATATGAACATGAGTGTGCATATATACATATCAGTGTACATATACGTTAATAACTGTATAAACTGATAATAAGTGTCTATATGGTCCTATATATCAGTGTATATAAAAATGTATGTATAAATTTATCAATACGTAATTGTGCATGTACGTGCACAAATCAGCGTATATATCACTGATTATCAATTTATACAATTCATAGCGTATATGTACATAGATTTATATTCTACACACACACACACATATATATATATACTACTACACATATATGCGTATTGTGTATGGACTGATGTATGTATATATACGATATGTTTATGCGTGTAATACGCTTGATTGTTATCAGTTATATATAATTATCAATGATATACAGTGATGTGCACACGTAAATACACCCTTACTTGTTGATAAATGCATATATATTGTGTAAGTATGTATGTATACACTAATACATGCAATTCTATACACTTACACTTACACTCACACTCACATTCACACTCACTCACATACTTACTCTCACTTGCAGTCTCACTCATGCTAACACTCTCACTCTCACTTTCACTCTCACTCTCACTCTCACTCACACTCACACTAACAATCACACACACACACACACACACACACACAAACTCTCACACACACACTCACACTCACACTTACTCACTCACACTCACACTCACACTCACACATACACACACTCACTCACACTCACACTCACACTCACACTCACACTCACATACACACACTCACTCATACTCACACTCACTCATGGACTCATACACTCACTCACATTCACTCATGGACTCACACCTACACTCACACTCACATTCACACTCACACTCACACTCACACACACGCTCACGCTCACGCTCACGCTCACGCTCACGCTCACGCTCACACTCACACACTCATGGACTCACACACTCACACTCACATTCACACTCACACTCACACTCACACTCACACTCACACTCACACTCACACACACACTCACGCTTATACACTCACACTCAACTCACACACACACACAGTCACACTCACTCACAGATATTTATACTATACATATATGCATGTTGTGAATTGGCTAATGTGTATATATATACGATATGTGTATACTGATATCTTTATGTGTGTATGTATACAGTTGCTTGCTATCAGTTATAAACCAGTATAAATGTATATATTGTGTATGTATATACCAATAAATGCATTTTATATGCACTGATATATATGACCATATAGACACTTATTAGCAGTTTATATATATATATATATATATATATATATATATATATATATATATATATATATATAGTGTGCATGTATACGATATGTATATACTGATTTGTTTATACGCGTATGTATAAACTTGCTATCAATTATATATAGAATGATATGTAGACGCACATGCACTCTTACGAATTGATAGTGCATACATACATTTCTTTATACACTGATATTTATGACCATATAGACAATTATTATCGGTTTATACAGTTGCTAGTACATATGTACACTGATATGTATATTCGTACACTCGTATGCATATGTATAAAGGGTTTATTAGTGATATATACAGTTATTAGCTCAATTTGTGTATGTATTGATGTATAGCAATGTTTACCATTGTTTTCAGTGTATTTTTATATACTAAAGCATATAACCATACAAAACATTAGTTATTAGCTCTATATATAGTTATTAGTGTGTGCAAATACATTGACATGTGTGTGTATGTATATATACTGATATGTGTGTATGTGTAAAAGGCATAACTGTATATATACAGTGCATTATATCACCATAATATGTACATTTCTATAAACATTGATGTATATGACCATATATACACTTATTATCAGTTTATACAGTCAGTAACATATATGTATACTGCTTTATATGCTGCACACACTCATATTCACACTTACACTCACATTAACACTCACACTCACACTTACTCACACTCACACTCACACTCACACTCACACTCACACTCACACTCACACTCACTCACACTCACATTTATACGCACACTCACACTCACACTCACTCACACACACTCACACTTATACACTCATACTCACACTTAGATATTTATACTATGCATATATGTGTGTTGCGTATAGACTATTGTGTGTATATATACGATATGTATATGACTATATATACAGTTATTATCAGTTTATAAATTTATTAACGTATATGTACACTGATTTGTAAACTACATACACACACACACACTCACACACACTCACACTCACACTCATACTCACAGTCACACACACATACATTGACATACTCACACTCACACTCACACTCACATTCACAGATATATATTTACTATCACTTGTAATCTGTTAAGCCTAGGCGAAATTCCAGATATATATTTACTATCACTTGTAATCTGTTAAGCCTAGGCGAAATTCCATATTACTTTGTATAGAATTCGACATAAGAATGGGTTTCTTCTCTTGATGAATTGGGTATGCTAGATACCCAATTGTGATAGTCCGTCTAAATTTTTTATCTTATTTGTACATTTTTTTATTATTATTGATGAGCTTCATCTTCGTTGAGTTTTCCTGTAAATCAACAAGCATGAAAGCAATTTGTCATCGAGGCGGATCTCTTTCCGTTATTCGATATTTGAGATCTTGATCTTGCAAGCTTGATTCGCTTAATGGTTCTTTCTTTTGTAGTATAGCACTGCTCTTGCTTCTTTCATGCAAATATGGAGTGATATATTACTGCTCTTGCTTCTTTCACACTCACACTCGCACTCACACTCACACTGACAAATATATATACTATCACCTGTAATTTGTTTAGCCTTGGCGAAATTCCTTATTACTTTGTGTAGAATTAGGCATAAGAATGGGTTTCTTCTCTTGATGAATTGGGTATGCTAAATACCTTATTGTGATAGTCCATGTAAATTTTTTATCTTATTTGTACTTGTTTTCATTATTATTGATGAGCTTCATCTTCGTTGAGTTTTCCTGTAAATCAACAAGCATGAAAGCAATTTGTCATCGAGGCGGATCTCCTTACGTTATTCGATATTTGAGATCTTGATCTTGCAAGCTTGATTTGCTTAATGGTTCTTTCTTCTGTAGTATAGCACTGCTCTTGGTTATTTCATGCAAATATGGAGTGATATATTAGTGCTCTTACTTCTTTCACACTCGCACTCACACTCACACTAACAAATATATATACTATCACCTATAATTTGATTAGCCTTGACGAAATTCCTTATTACTTTGTGTAGAATTAGGCATAAGAATGAGTTTCTTCTCTTGATGAATTGGGTATGCTAAATACCCTATTGTGATAGTCCATGTAACTTTGTTATCTTATTTGTACTTGTTTTCATTATTATTGATGAGCTTCATCTTCATTGAGTTTTCTTGTAAATGAACAAGCATGAAAGCAACTTATCATAGAGGTGGATCTCTTTACATTATTCGATATTGAGATCTTGATATTGCAAGCTTGATCTGCTTGATGGTTCTTTCTTCTCTATTATAGGACTGCTTTTGTTTCTTTCATGCAAATATGGAGTGAAATTTTTGGAGCTTTACTTGTGGTTTGCAATTTTATTAAGTATCGTTTTCTTAACACACACACTTTTGCTTCATTCATGCAAATATTTAGTGAATTTTCTAGAGCTTGACTTGTGGTTTGCAATTTTATTAACTTTTTTTTCACACACACACACATACCACACGCACATACTCGCACTCACACTCACACTCACACTCACACTCACACTCACAGTCACACTCACAGTCACACTCGCACATTAGTTATCTGCTATATATATAGTTATTAGTGTGTAAAAATAATATTGATGTGTGTGTGATGTCTGTATAGATGCGATGAGTATATATTGATATGTTTGTATGTAAAGTGCATAGTGTGTAAAATGCATAACTATATATATACAGTTATTAGTGTATTAAAATATATACGTTTCTATATACATTGTGACAATATATATATACTTATTATCAGTTTATACAATTAGTAACCTATATGTTTTCTAATTTATATACCACACACACTTATATACACACAAACACACACTCACACAATCTCACTCACACTCACAGTCACAGTCACAGTCACACTCACACTCACAGATATATATTCTACACATATGCGTGTTCTGTGTGGACTAATGTGTGTATATATACGATATGTATATACTATATGTTTACATATGTATGTATACAATTGTTTTTATCTGTTAAGTACAATTATCAATGTATATGTACACTGGTATGTACACATACATGCACCCTTACACGTTGATAAGTATGTATATACTATGTATGTATACACTAATACATGCATTCTATATACACTAATATATATGACCATATAGACACTCATTATTTGTTTGTGTATATATATATGAAATGTATATACTGATATGTTTATTCGTGTATGTATAAACTTGTAATCAGTTATATATATACATTGTTATGCGCACGCACATGCACCCTTAAATATTGATATATATGACCATGAGGACTCTTATTATCAGTTTATACAGTTATTAGCGTATATGTACACTGATATTTATATACGCACACTCATATGCATATGTATAAACGGTTTATATATACACTAATGCATAAAACCATGTAAACACTTCTTAGCAGTGCTATATATAGTTATTAGCACAATTTGTATACGTATTGATGTATAGCAATGTATACCCTTGTTTTCAGTGTATATTTATTTACTGATGCAATTATCGTTACATAACATTAGTTATCAATTTTATATACAGTTACTAGTGTGTTAAAAATACATTATTATAAGTGAGTGTGTGAGTGTTATGTCTATATATATGTGATGTGTATATACTGATTTGTGTGTATGTAAAGTGCATAATTGTATATATACAATGCACTAATATATACATTTCTATATACATTAATGTATATGACTATATATACACTTACTATCAATTTATACTATTATTAACATATATGTACACTGATTTATGTACCACACACTCACAGTCACACGCACAGTCACACACACACACACACTCACTCACACTGACGCTCTCAGTCACACACACACACTCGCTCACACTCACACTCTCACTCACACTTACACACACACTCACACAACTAATGTATTGTATAGTTATATGCATCAGTATATATATATATATATACATTGAAAACAATGATATGTATTGCTATATATATATATGTACACAAATTATTTTTATAATTGTATGTATCATTGATAATAAGTATATACATGGTCTTATACATTATACATATGCGTTTGAGTGTGCATATATATATATATATCAGTGTACATATAAGTTAATAACCGATAAACTGATAATAAGTGTCTATATGCTCATATATATCAGTGTATACGTAATATATGTATGAACTTATCAATGCATAAGGATGCATATGCGTGTGCATATCATTGTATATGTAACAGATAGCAAGTGTATACATACACGCATAAATATATCAATATATACATATCGTATATATAAACACTATATATATTAATGATGACAAGTGTTTACATACACGCATAAATGTATCAGTATATATATATCGTATAGTAAACACTGTATATATATACATATAAACTGCTAATAAGTGTCTATATTATCATATATATCAGTGTATATAAAATGCATGTATATACATTTACTAATCAACGCGTAAGAATGCATCCACGTGCGCATATCATTATATATATACATGTATAATTGTATATAACTGATAGCAAGCAAGTGTATACATACACGCATAAACATATCGTAAATATACCCACATCAGTCTATACACAACATGCATATATGTGTAGTATATATATAAATGTGTGTGTGTAGTATATAAATCAGTGTACATATACGTTAATAACTATATAAACTGATAATAAGTGTATATATGGTCATACACATAAATATATATATATACACATATATGCTTGTTGTGTATTTTGATGTTTGTATATATACGATATGTATATACTGATATGTTTATGCGTGTACGTATACATTAGGTATCAGCTATATATACTATTATTAGTGTGTAAAAATTACATTGATATGTGTGTGTGTGATGTCTGTATAGACAATGTGTATATACTGTTATACGTATATGTGTGAAGTGCATGACTGTATATATACAATTATTAACATATATGTACACTGATTTATATACTACACCCACACACACACGTACTCACATTTACACACACACACACTCACAGATATATATATTACACATACATGCGTGTTGTGTATGGACTGATCTGTGCATATCTATGATATGTACACTGATTTATATACTACATCCATATACCCACACACACACGTGCACTCACACTCACTCACACACACTCACATTCACAGTCACAGTCACACTCAAAGATATATCTATATATTACATATATATGCGTGTTGTGTACGGACTGATGTGTGTATATATAATATGTATATACTGACATATTTATGCGCTTATATATACAGTTGCTTGCTATCAGTTATTTACAATTATCAATATATATATACACTGATATGCGCACGCACATACACCCTTACGCATTAATTAGTGCATATACAGTTATGAAGGTATATATGTACACTGAGTTATATACTACATCCACATACACTCACTCACACACTCACAGTCACACTCACACTCATAGATATATATATTACACATATATACGTGTTGTGTATGGACAGATGTGTGTTTATATACACATATATACGATATGTATATACTGATATAGTTATACGTCTATGTATACAGTTGCTTGCTATCAGTTATATACAAATATCAAAGTATATACGCACGCATATGTGCACGCACATGCATTCCATGTACTTATTACCAGTTTATATTTATATATAATGTGTATATATACGATATGCATATACTGATATGGTTATACGTTTATGTATAAACTTGCTATCAGTTATATATACACTGATTTGCTCACATGCATGCACCCCTACGCATTGATAGTACTTACATATATTTCTATATAGATCGATGTAAATGACCATATGGACACCTTTTATCAGTTTATACAGTTATTAGCATATATGTACACCAAAATGTATATATGCTCACTCTTATTCATATGTTTAAAGGGTTTATATATACACTAATGTATAAGACCATGTATATACTTATTATCAGTGATATATACAATTATTAGCACAATTTGTTTATGTATTAATGTATAGCAATATATATCATTATTTTCAGTGTATATATATATATATATATATACACATATACATATAACCATACAATACATTAGTTATTAGTATGTATAAAATACATTGATATGTGTGTGTGATATCTGTATATATACGATGTGTATATACTGATATGTGTGTATACGTAAAGTACATAACTGTTTATATACAGTACGCTAATATATATATTTTTATATACATTGATGTGTATGACCATATATACACTTATTATTAGTTTATACAGTTATGAACGTATATGTACACTGATTTATATACTACACTCACACACACTCATACTCTCACAACACATACACATACGCATACACACTCACTCACACACACACTCACACTCACACTCACACTCACACTCACACTCACACTCACACACACATTCACACTCACACTCACACTCACACTCACACTCGCACTCACAACACCTCACACACACACACTCACACTAACACTCACACTCTCAGATATATATAATACACATATGTGCATGTTATATATGGACTAATGTGAGTATTTATACGATATTTATAAACTGATATGTTTATACGTGTATGTATATAGTTGCTTGTTATCAGTTATATACAATTATGAATGTATATATACACTGCTATGCTCATGCACATGCACCCCTACCTCCTTGATAAGTATATATATCCTGTGTATATATACACTAGTACATGCATTCTATATACACTGAAATATGTGACCATATAGACACTTATTTTATATATATATATATATATATATATATATATATATATATATATATAGGCCTAATGCACAACTTTATAAGGCTTCAACTGTCTATGATATATGACTCTAAACTATTTATTATATGGTCCGTGATGCATGACTCTAAATGCCTATAACTAGGTCCACAACATATGACTTAAAGCATCATCACATACTTCATGTATGACTATAAACTACAGTACTCCTTAGAGTCGTATGACTCCAAGTATTGTCCATTGTAAGCATTTTAAGGGTGTGGAAGGGTTTTATATAGTCCTTCCTGTATGACTATAAACGACAGTACTCCTTAGAGTCTAATGACCAAGCATTAGCTACCCATACCTTTTATAAGGGTGTGGAAGGCTTTTATATACAGTCCTTTCTATATCCCTATAAACTATAGAAAATCTTAGTGTCTTACGGCACCAAGCATCGACTTACTCTTTTGTCGTAGGGAAGGCTTCAACACAATTCCCTCCCTATTCCTTTCCAGAGCACTAATTGGGGTGTAGTTTGTTTAAATATGAGGACGCTGCGAAAATACCTTTGAATTTCATAGGGCAATGGACGCTACCAAACCAAGAGATAGGATGCTTGAAAAAAATATACATATGTGTATTTTCGATGTCAAAGGAAAGAAAAGCATAAGCAAGTTTATACATGCCACCAAGAGTTAAAATATATACACAAAACCACAAAGCTGTTTGTCTTCTCAAAAGAAAAAGAAAATAAAAAGTAGAGGAAAGGTGCATCAAGCACCCCTAAAGCACCTATGCCAGCACCTTCTCCTCCATTTGCTTCCTAGAAGTCCCATGGTTTTCCTTTGCTTCGTTAAGACTACTTAAGGATTCCTCGAAATTTTTGGCGACATTATTCGCACATTGCACAACTGTGAGTCATTAAGATTAACCTTGTAAGCCTCCTGCACATGGAGCTCCCTCTTCTGAGCCTCAAGAAAGGTTTTTGCCCATGCAATGTTCTCCAACATAATCTGTTGGTGAACCTGTGCCGTTACAGATTGAGCCTTAAGTTCTTCAACCCTAGCTTTAACTACTTAAAAGTCTTAATCAGTTTCTAGGATAGCACTTCGATGATTTTCAATTGCCAATTCCCCTGAGGAGATGACATCAAGGAACACAGTAACCAAAGCCTCTTGAGCGAAAGCAACTTCCTTAGGCATCTTGAACAATCTTGTTCACCGGTTCACGAAGCTTCTCTTTGTTAGCCCCCCATGAACCTGCAACTGATATCAGTTGAGACATAGAAGTTGAAGTTGTCCTCAGGTCTGCCAATAAATAGTTGCCCAAAGATCTAAAACGAACCTCACCACTTCCTGACCCATCTTCTTCTGCCCTTCCCCTAGGTTTGTCGAATACTTCATCGTGAATTGAACCAAGGCCTCTGGAAGAGCAGGGACAATGACCAAATCCGTTGCAGGGTTAACGGCCTGCACCTCAGGAACATTGACCTCGACCAATGGAGGAGGAACAACATCAGTCTCATTGGAATCGGGAGCATTGGCTGTAGAAATGTTGGCCTCAGCTAATAAAAGAGGTTGGGCATTGACTTCACTTGGCTCAGTAGAGGGAGGAGTAGCAACCAAGACTTCTGCTTCAGTGATAAGAATCTCAGCAGAATTAGTAGATGGTGTCTCGACACCAATGCTGGTAAGCATGGGCTCAGGAGTATCCTCCGGGGGAATGAGCAAAGAAGTCCTTGTAGAAAGCCTAAAAGTTAGAAATGAAAATAGTCATGTAAAGAAGTATTGCAGGACGATGGTTCAATCAAATACCTGAGGAGCTGGCTTCGTCCATGCGAAGTATATAAATAGGGAATGGCAGACTTACATAAGAACGAGAGCTCAGGTTGTGGAGGTTGGATGAAAGCAAAATATTTGTTATTGCCACAATACTGACAGACACCTCAACTTGAGACAAGCTTTCTCTATAACGCTGGGGAGAACACCACTATTAGACATCATGATCATAATGCATGGGGATATCCTCAACCATAGGGGCCATTCGCCTGATTTTCCTTAACTACTCCTTAGTGGGAGCTTGGGCAAGCCAGGAATACCTTTTAGCGCATCTATTAGCTCTTCGTCACTATCAAAAGAAGTTGCTTGCTTGGTTCATCACAGACAAAAAAAATCCTTCTCCTTGTGGTTCTGTCCCATGAACTGGAGAAGATGGTGCCATAGGAGATGGAGAACGGGTGTCCAACTCAATCGTCTCAATCCTCTTCTTCTTAGCTATGCTTTTTCAGTATAGGAAAGGAGAAGGACTCAACTTCTTAGGAGGTATATCCTTCTCACTCCTCTTCGGAGGAATTTGGATCACTGACTGCATGAACGTGAGCCTTTGAGATGTTCGTTAATTGAGAGCACCGTGTTCTACCCTTAGAAACCAATTTGGTAGCTGGTTCTTTGAGAGATGACTCTGAAGGCGAGATGCTACTTAATTTTCTTTTTCCCTTACCCTTTGGATCGGCTTCATGTTGTTCCGATTTGATAAATGGAGCATTTGATTCCTTGCAAGGAACCTTTGAAGCTGAAGGACTTTGAGCCTTCCTTTACCCTTAGCCGGTGGGTTAGTCTCTGAATGTGCAAAACTTATGGTTAGGTTCTTCGGCTCTCTTTCTTAAAGGAGACGGAGTCCTAGCTTTTCTTTTAATGGATTTGGCATGCCTGGGGTCAACCACCATTTTGATGTTTCAAACGAGAGGGTGTGAAATCTGTCTTGAACCCCTAGCTAGTTGGCAAACAATTTGGCTAGGTGATGATAGAAGGAATCCCTGCCTTCATCCATTTGTTCCACTATGAACTCAATGTCCATAGGATGTTCAACACTGAGGGTGTTCCAGTCAAAAGGAAAACTCATTCCACTGTCCAGTAGCTAGAGCCATCAGCGATGTGACTCTTAAAATTGGTTACTATCTTCCCATCAAGCCGAAACATAGGCATGTTCTGCATCGACTGAACATAATGGCCTCTTTGTGACCCGTGGTACCAATATTTTCCATAATGGGGAACAATGAACTTGCACACATGGTTAATCGTGGTGCAAGAATCCCACACAGTCTTCACACTATTCTAGTGCCAATTTGCTTGTAAATGATAAGGGGCAGTGTTAGTTCATCCCGTGCTGCCATATGCATTGGTGAGGACTGTATAATTCGATCATCTTCTTGATGCCAACTCGGTGGGAGTATGGCACCATGAACACTTAGGAGATACATTATCTCCCGATTGCTGGTTGGGTCATTGTCAACCTGAGATCCATACTCATCTTTGAAAAGACGGTCAGTTGGGCCCCCAATGGGAAAGGGCTTGCCCTGAAAAAAAGTTTATCACCTTGGAAAAGCTTCCTCGCAATATTATCGGATTGAAAAACAACCTTGTGTCCCAACAAGTGCAGTAAAATTTGGAAGGTACTGCAATCGATGTCGCTTGCTAGATGGTAGGTGCTTGGAAGTAGGCACCCAGCCACCTATAAACATAATGGAGAGGGAAAACCCATGCGAGCATGTCCCAAACTCTTTGAAGTGTTAGTCGCCACATTGAGCCCATTATAGATACTGCATAAGACGGGTTGGGCTTATGGCCTTACCCAAATCACAAGCCATATAAAGGTACTCGGTCCTAATTTCAGGACCCAATATAGCACGTCAAGTAGATGGTATCAATTAGGTCTGTGGGACGGGGAGGCATCTCAACCTTAAGGACAGGGGGCTTGTTACTTGAAGTTAAAATAGGGTTGCTTGGTTCCCCTATAGCCCTGTCTGAATCGAAGAAATGGGTGATCCACACTTTAGGGCCTCCTTAAAGAGAAGCCAACTTCCAAAACTCCTTGAATGGCCTTCTCAAGGCTGTCGGCTTTCAAAGGCCGGGATAAACTTTATCCTCAAGTATGATGTCATTATCTGGGATAAACTCCTCATAACGATCTCCAAGAAGGGAAAGATCGTCAATGAAATGAAGATCCAAGAGAGACATGACGGCCTCCCCATGGTCAAAGAAGTTGGTGTTTTTCGCTCAACACTAGGTCTCCAAGTATGCCCTCACCACGTTAGTGTAACGATCATATGGCTAGGTCAAACATTCGCAGGCGCCTAAGAGTTCTGTGCTTATGAGATCATTTTAGAAGCTGCTCTCTTCCTCACATCTAAACTTGAGGGATCCTGTCAGGCAGTACGCTTGGCAATTTGATGTGCAAGTATAGGAAATATTCTATTCCAACGACAATTTTATACTCATAATGGAGAAGGAGGCTTTATGGAGGAAGACCCCGATGATAATCCTTGCTAAACTTGGCAAGGCCAAGAGGCTCGATCAAATAATTGATAGAAAGGGGCCATCTTAGATATTCATTGACATTGCCGTCAGCTTGGCATACGGGTCTATGACGAGCTAATTCAACCCCGGTGCACTTTTCCCACCAATCCTCTACTCCTTTCGGAATTTCTTGGGACACATGACATCTAAAATAGGAGAAAAGAGTTTCATTTAATCGGAACTTATCTGCATATCATTCATATTGGTCTAAGGCTCTGACCAACTACCGATGCCTGTCATGGCTTAAGTCGAAAGTCTGACCTTACATTTCTCATATATTGGGTTAAGAATCTAACTGATCATTGATGTTTGTCACAGTCACACACACACACACACACACACACACACGCTCACACACACATACTCGCACTCACACTCACATTCACACACACTCACACTCACACTCACAGATATATAAGCTATCACCTCTAATCTTCTAAGTCTAGACAAAATTCCATATTACTATGTATAGAATTAGGCACAAGATTGTGTTTCGTCTCTTGATGAGTTTGGGTATGCTAAATACCCAACTATGATAGTCCATGTAATTTTTTTTCTTATTTGTACTTGTTTTTATTAATATTGATGAGCTTCATTTTCATCGAGTTTTCTTGTACATCAACAAGCATGAAAGCAACTTATCATCGAGCCGGATCTCTTTTCGTTATTTGATATTTGAGATCTTGATCTTGCAAGCTTGATTTGCTTAACGGTTCTTTCTTCTCTAGTTTATTTCTGCTCTTGCTTCTTTCATGCAAATATGGAGTGAATTTGCTGGCGCTTTACTTGTGGTTTGCAATTTTATTAAGTAACGTTTTCTTAACACACACACTCTCGCTTCTTTCATGCAAATATAGAGTGAATTTTCTGAAGCTTTACTTGTGGTTTGCTGTTTTATTAATTAAAATTTTCTTAACACACACGCTCTTGCTTCTTTCATGCAAATATGGAGTGAATTTTCTGGAGCTTTACTTGTGGTTTGCGATTTTATTAACTTTTTTTTAACACACACACTCTTGCTTCTTTCATGCAAATATGGAGTGAATTTTCTGAAGCTTTACTTGTGGTTTGCAATTTTATTATGCAACTTTTTCTTAACACACACATACACGCATGCACACCAAACACACACACTCACGCTAATGCATAAGGATGGGTTTATATATACACTAATGTATAAGACCATGTATATACTTATTTTCAATGATATATACAATTATTAGCTCAATTTGTGTACGTATTTATGTATAGCAATATATACCACCGTTTTTCGAGTGTATATATATATACTGATGCATATAACCATACAATACATTAGTTATCCGCTATATATACAATTAGTGTGTAAAAATACATTTATATGTGTGTGTGTGTGATGATTATACGATGTGTATATTCGGATTTGTGTATATGTAAAGTACATAATTGTATATATACAGTGCATTAATATATACATTTCTATATACATTGATGTATATGACTATGTATACACTTATTATCGGTTTATACATTGATTAACGTATATGTACATTGATTTATGTACTACACACACGCACATGCACTCACACTCACACTCACACTCACGCATTCACACTCACACTCACACTCACTCACACTCACACTCATACTCACACTCACACTCACACTTACACTCACACTGATATCGTACGCACATGCACCCTTACGCATTGATAGTGCATACATACATTTCTATATACACTGATATGTATATCCATATAGATACTTATTATCAGTTTATACAGTTATTAGTATATATGTACATTGAAATGTATATACATACACTCATATGCATATGTATAAAGGGTTTATATTTACACTAATGTATTAGACCATTTGTATACTTATTATCAGTGATATATATTAGCTCAATTTGAATATGTATATACTTATTAGCTCACACTCATGCATAATCACACTGACACTCAGAAATATATATACTATCACCTCTAATCTGATATGCCTCGGCGAAATTCCATATTACTTTGTATAGAATTAAGCATAAGAATGGGTTTTTTCTCCTGATGAGTTGGGTATGCAAAATACGCCATTGTGATAATTCATGTTAATTTTTTATCTTATTTGTACTTGTTTTTATTATTATTGATGAGCTTCATCTTCATCGAGTTTTCTTGTAAATCAACAAGCCTGATGCAACTTATCATCAAGGCGGATCTCCTTACGTTATTCGATATTTGATATCTTCATCTTGCTAGCTTGATTTGCTTAATGGTTCTTTCTTCTCTAGTATAGTACTGCTCTTGCTTCTTTCATGCAAATATTGTGTGAATTTTCTTATGGTTTACTTGTGGTTTGCAATTTTATTATGTAACTTTTTTTTAACACACACACATATGCACGCCAAACACACACACATACTCACACTCACACTTAGGTATATGACCATGTATATACTTATTATCAGCGATATATACCGTTATTAGCTTAATTTGCGTATGTATTGATGTATAACAATATATACCATTGTTTTCAAAGTGTATATATATATATATATACTGATGCATATAACCATACAATACATTAGTTATTCAATATATATACAGTTACTAATGTGTAAAAATACATTGATATATGTGTGTGTGTGTGACGTTTATATATATACGATGTGTATGTACGGATTTGTGTGTTTGTGTATATACAGTGCATTAATATATACATTTCTATATATATTGATGTATATGATCATATATAAACTTATTATCAGTTTATACATTTATTAATGTATATGTATACTGATTTATATACTACACACGCACAAACACTCACACTCACGCACACGCACGCACACTCACACGCACACTCACACATATACACACGCACACACACACACACTCACGCTCACACTCGCACTCGCACTCACACTCACACTCAAACGCGCACACACTCACACTCACACTCACACTCACACTCACAGATATATATACTATCACCTCTAATCTGATACGCCTAGGAAAAATTCCATATTACTTTGTATAGAATTAGGCATAAGAATGGGTATCTTCTCTTGATGAATTGGGTATGCTAAATATCCAATTGGGATAGACCATTTAAATTTTTTTTCTTATTTGTACTTGTTTTTATTAATATTGAAGAGCTTCATCTGCATCGAGTTTCTTGTAAAATCAACGAGCAAGAAAGCAACTTAACATCAAGGTGGATCTCTTTACGTTATTTGATATTTGAGATCCTGATCTTGATTTGCTTAATGGTTCTTTCTTCTCATTTATCGTACTTCTCTTTCTTCTTTTATGCAAATACGGAGAGAATTTTCTGGAGCTTTAGTTGTGGTTTGCAATTTTATTAAGTATATTTTTCTTAACACACAAACTCTTGCTTCTTTCATGTAAATATGGAGTGAATTTTTTGGATCTTTAGTTGTGGTTTGCAATTTTATTAAGTAACTTTTTCTTAACACACACACACACCACACACACACTCACACTCACACTCACACTCATACTAATGTATAAGAATGGGTTTGTATATACACTACTGTGTAAGACTAAGTATATACCTATTATCAGTGATATATGCAGTTATTAGCTCAATTTGTGTATGTATTGATGTATAGCAACGTATATCAGTATTTTCAGTTTATATATATACTGATGTATATAACCATACAATAAATTGTTATCAATTATATATACAGTTACTAGTGTGTAAAAATACATTGATATGTGTGTGTGATGTCTGTATATATACGATGTATATATACAGATTTGTGTGTATGTGTAAAGTGCATAACTGTATATTTTTAGTGCATTATTATATGCATTTCTATATACATTGATGTACATGACTATATATACACTTATTATCAGTTTATACATTTATTAATGTATATATACACTGATTTATATACTACACACATATACACGCACTCACACTTGCACTCATACTCACACTCACACTCACACTCACACATACACACACTCACACTCACACTCACACTCACACTGATATGCGCTTGCGCATGCACACTTATGCATTGATAGTGCATACATAAATTTTTATATACACTGATATGTATGGCCATATAGACACTTATTATCAATTTATACAGTTAGTAGTGTATATGTATATTGAAATGTATATACATACACTAATATGCATATATATAAAGGGTTTATATATACATTAATGTATAAGACCATGTATATACTTATTATCGATGATATATACAGTTATTAGCTCAATTTGTGTACGTATTGATGTATAACAATATGTACCATTGTTTTCAGTGTATTTATATTTACTAATGCATATAACCATACAATACATTAGTTATCTACTGATATAATTATTATGTGTGTGTGTGTGTGATGTCTGTATATATATGATGTGTACATACTGATATGTGTGTATGTGTAAAGTGCATAACTGTATATATACAGTGCATTAGTATATTCATTTTTATTTACATTGATATATATGACGATATATACACTATTTATCAGTTTATACAGTTATTAGTATAAATGTACATTGATTTATATACTACACACACTCACACTCACACACTCACGTACAATCCTACTCCCACCCACACTCTCTCACACACACACACTCACACTCACACTCACACTCATACTCATACACACACACACTCATACTCACACTAACACTAACACTCACACTCACACTCACACTCACACTCACACTCACATTAATCACTCACTCACACACACACTCACACAGACTGACACACTCACACATTCACACACTCACACGCACACTCATACTCACAGTCACACTCACACTTGCAAGCACACTCACACACTCTCACATACACTCACACACTTACACTCACACTCACACTCACACACACACACACACTCACACTCACACTCCCACTCCCAGTCACACTCACACTCACACTCACACTCACACTCACACTCACACAGACACACTCACAACTCACTACATACACTCACACACTTACACTCACACTCACACTCACACACACACACACACTCACACTCACACTCCCACTCCCAGTCACACTCACACTCACACTCACACTCACACTCACACTCACACTCACACTCACACAGACACACTCACAACTCACTCACACTCACACAAACACTAGCACTGACACTGACACTCACAGATATGTATACTATACATGCATGGTGTGTATGGACTGATGTGTGTATATTTACGATTTGTATATGCATATTTTTTTGCGTATATGTATACAGTTGTTTGCTATCAGTTATATGCAATTATCGATGTATATATACACTGACATGCGCACGCACATGTACCCTTACGCGTGGATAAGTGCATATATAATGTGTATGTATACACTAATACATGCATTCTATATACACTGACATATTTGACACTTATCAGTAGTTTATATGTATATATGATGTGCATATAAATGATATGTATTTACTGATATGTTTATGTGTGTATGTATAAACTTGCTATCAGTTATATATGCACTGATATGCGACACATGTGCACGCTCACCCATTGATAGTGCATACATTCATTTCTGTGTACACTGATATATATGACCATATATAACACTTAATATCAGTTTATACACTTATTAGTGTATATATACAATGAAATGTATATACGCACATTCATATGCATATGTATAAAGGGTTTATATGTGCACTTATGTAAAAGACCATGTATATACTTATTATCAGTGATATATACAGTTATTCGTTCAATTTGTGTACGAATTGATGTATAGCAATATAGACCATTGTTTTCAGTATATATATACATACTGATGCATATAACCATACAATACATTAGTTATCTGTTATATGTATAGTTATTAGTATGTAAAAAATACATTGATATGTGTGTATGTATGCGTGTGATGTCTGTATATATACGTTGTGTATATACTGATATGTGTGTATGTTTAAAGTGCGTAACTGTATATATACAGTACATTAATATATACATTAGTATATATGACGATATATACAGTATTTATCAGTTTATACAGTTATTAACATATATGTATACTACACACACACTCGCACTCACACTCACCCACACGTACTGGCGCTTACACACACTCACTCACTCACACTCACACTCACACTCACAAATATATATACTACACATATATGCGTGGTGTGTATCGACTGATGTGTGTATGTATAATACGATATGTATATACTGATATTGTTATGTATATGTATACAATTATCAATATATGTATGCACTGATATGCGCATGCACATGCACCTTTACGCGTTGATAAGTGTATATATACTGTATACACTAATACATGCATTCTTTATACACTTATATATATGACCATAAGGACATATATTAGCAGTTTATATATATACAGTGTGTATATATACGATATGTATATATTGATATGTTTATGCGTGCATGTATAAACTTGTTGTCTGTTATATATAACCATGGTATGCGCAAGCACATGCACCCTTACGTATTAATATTGCATATATATATTTTTATATACACCGATGTTTATGACCATGCATACACTTTTTATCAGGTTATACAGTTATTAACGTAGATGTACATTGATATGTATGTGAATGCACAGGTGGCAGTTGCAGCCAACAAGGTAAAGGGACAGATCCCTTGCCCCCTTCTTTTTGATTAGTTTTCCTCTCAATTCGTACCATTCGAATCATTATCTTCTCTGTAAATGATTTTTCCTACCATATACAATTTCCAAATTGTGATAAAATCAGGTATTAAAGAAGGAGATTATTTCTTCTGGCCATCACGTCTAATCAGATAAGCTTAAGAGAAATTCCATATTACTTTGTATAAAATTAGGCATAAGAATGGGTTTCTTCTCTTGATGGATTGGGTATGCTAAAATACCCAATTGTGATAGTCCATCTAAATTTTTTATCATATATTTGTACTTGTTTTTATTATTGTTGATGAGCTTCATCTTCATTGAGTTTGCTTGTAATTCAACAAGCATGAATGCAACTTATCATCGAAGCGGATCTCTTTATGTACACTGATTTATATACTACACACACACTCTCACTCTTACTCACTCACACACACACACACTCTCACTCACTCACACACACACACTCTCACTCACACACTCACACTCGCACTCGCACTTGCACTCGCAGATATATATACTGCACATATATGCGTGTTGTGTATGGATTGATGTGTGCATATATACGATATGTATTTATTGATATGTTTATGCATGTATGTATACTGTTGCTTGCAGTTTTGTTATAAACTGATATATGTACACTGATATTTATATATGCACACTCATATGTACATGTATAAAGGGTTTGTATATACACTAATGTATAAGACCATGTATTATTCTCAGTGATATACACAATTATTAGAACAATTTGTGTACGTATTGATGTATAGCAATATATATCATTGTTTTCAGTGTATATACAACTACATTCATATGTGTGTGTGTGCGTGATGTTTGTATATATTCGATGTGTGTATACTGATATGTGTGTGTGTAAAGTGCATAACAGTATCTATACAATGCGCTAATATATATATTTCTATATATATTGATGTATCAGTTCATACAGTTATTAACGTATATCTACATTAATTTATATACTACACACACACTCACTCACACTTACACTCACACTCACCACTCACACTCATACACACACAGACACATACACATACACACTCACACTCCCACGCACTCACACTCACACTCATACACACTCACACTCACACTCACACTCACAGATATATATACTACAGACATACACACACTCACACTCACACACTCACACTCACACTCACACTCACAGATATATATACTATACATGTTTATGTGTTGTGTATGGACTGATATGTGAATATATACGATGTGTTTATACTGATATGTTTATGCGAGTATATATACAGTTGCTTGCCATCAATTATATACAATTAGCAATGGATATATACACATATATGCACACACACATGCACCGTTATACGTTAATAAGTGCATATATATTGTGTATGTATATGCTATTACATGCATTCTATATATATTAATATATATGATCATAGAGACACTTATATATATATATATATATATATACACAGTGTGTCTATATAAGATATGTATATACTGATATGTAAGTATGTATACACTTGCTATTTATAAACATTGATATGCGCACACACATGCACACTTACGCATTGATAATGCGTACATACATTTCTATATATACTGATATATATAACTATATAAACACTTATTATCAGTTCATACAGTTATTAGCGAATGTTATCAGTTTATGCCTTTATTGACGTATACGTACATTGATTTTTATACTACACACACGTACTCACACTCACACTCACACTCACACACACTCACTCACAATCACACTGATACTCACAAATATATATTCTATCACCTCTAATCTGATATGCCTCGCGAAATTCCATATTACTTTGTATAGAATTAGGCATAAGAATGGGTTTCTTCTCTTGATGAATCGGGTATGCTAAATACCCAATTGTGATAGTCCATGTAAATTTTTTTTCATCGAGTTTTCTCATAAATCAACAACCATGAAAGCAAGTTATCATAGAGGTGGATCTCTTTACGTTATTCAATATACGAGATCTTGATCATGCAATCTTGATTTGCTTAATGGTTCTTTTTTCTCTAGTATACTACCGCTCTTTCTTCTTTCATGCAAATATGGAGTAAAATTTCAGGAGCTTTTCTTGTGGTTTGCAATTTTATTAACTTTTTCTTAACACACACAAACTCTTGCTTCTATGATGCAAATATGAAGTGAATTTTCTGGAGCTGTACTTGTGGTTTGCAATTTTATTAAGTTACTTGTTCTTAAAACACACATACTCTTGCTTCTTTCATGCAACTATGGAGTGAATTTTTTGGAGCATTACTATTGGTTTCCAATTTTATTAAGTTTTTCTTAACACAGGCACACACACACACCACACACACTCACAAACACACTCACATACGCACACTCACACACACTCACATAAGCACACACACTCACACACACTCTCGCACACACTCACACTCTCACTCATACACTCGCACACACACTCACACTCACACTTGCACTCACACTCACACTCACACTCACACTCACACTCACACTCACACTCACACTCACACTCACACTCACACTCACACCCACACCCACACCCACACCCACGTACACACTCGCACACCCACACTCACACACACTCACACTCACACTCACACTCACATTCACACTCGCACTCACACTCACACACACTCATACACACTCACACTCACACTCATATTCATACACACACACACTTACTGTCACTCTCACTCTCAGTTTCACTCACTCACACTCACACTCACGCACACACTCACAATCACACTCGTTCACACACAAGCTCACACACACACTCATACTCATACTCGCACTCACAGTCACTCATAATGACACTCACACACTCACTCACACTCACACACACACACACACTCATACTCACACACACACACTCATACTCACACTCACACTCACACTCACACTCACATAGACTCACACTCCCACATTCACACACTCACACTCACATACACGCTCATGCACCCTCACACTCATGCACACACTCACACTCATAACTCACACTCACAGTCACTGTCACAGTTACACTCACACTCAGATATATACTACACATATATACGTGTTGTGTATGGACTGTTGTGTGTATATATACGAGATACATATACTGATAAGTTTATGAGTGTATGTTTACAGTTGCTTGCTATCAGTTGTATACAATTATCAATATATATATATATATATACTGATATGTGCACATACATGCACCCATACGCGTTGATAAGTGCGTATATATTGTGTATGCATACACTTATACATGCATTCTATATACACTGAAATATATGACCATATAAACATATATTAATAGTTTATATATAAATATATATATACAGTGTCTATATATTATATGTATATACTGATATGTTTATACGTGTATGTATAAACTAGCTATCAGTTATATATACATTAATATGCGCACGCACATGCACCCTTTTCAAGTATAGTACTTATCTTGCTTCTTTCAGGCAAAAATGGAGTGAATTTTCTGAGATTTTACTTGTGGTTTGCAATTTTATTAAGAAACTTTTTCTTAATACACACACACTCTTAACACACACACAGTCTTTATTAACTTTTTCTTAACACACACACTCTTTCTTCTTTCATGCAAATATGGAGTGAATTTTCTAGAGTATTACTTGTGGTTTGCAATTGTATTAAGTAACTTTTTCTTAACACTCACCACACTCACACTCACATTCACATTCACTCTCACTCTCACTCTCACTCTCACTCTCACCCTCACACTCACACTCACACTCACACTCACATTCACACTCACTTTCACACTCAGACACACATATACACTCACACTCACACACACTCACACTCACACTCACACTCACACTCACACTCACACTCACACGAACACGAACACGAACACACACACTCACCACACACACACACTCACACTCACACTCACACTCACACACATACTCATACACTCGCACACGCTCACTCTCACACATTCACGCTCATGCTCTCATTCACACTCAAATATATAGTACACTTATACGCATGTTGTGTATGGACTGATGTGGGTATATATACTATGATGTGTTTATGCATGTATGTATACAGTTGTTTGCTATCAGTTATATACAATTATCAATGTATGTATATAATGATACGTGCACGCACATGCACCCTTACGCATTGATAAGTGCGTATGTACTGTATATGTTTACACTAATACATGCATACTATATACAGATATATATGACCATATAGACATTTATTAGCACTTTACATATATATATACATAGTGTGCATATATACGATATGTATATAGTGATATGTTTTTACGTGTATGTATAAACTTCCTATCAGTTATATATACATTGATATGCGCCTGCACATGCACCCTTGCGCATTGATAGGGCATACGTACATTTCTATATTCATTGATATGTATGACCCTATAGACACTTCTTATCAGTTTATACAGTTATTAGTGTTTATGTACACTGATATGTATATACTTACACTCATGTACATATCTGTATTGGGTTTATATATACATTAATATATAAGACTCTATGTGTACTTATTATCAATGATATATATAATTATTAGCTCAATTTGTGTACGTATTGATGTATATCAATAGATACCATTCTTTTCAGAGTATATATATATATACTGATGCATATAACCATATAATACATTAGTTATAAGCTATATATACAATTATTAGAATGTAAAAATACATTGATATGTGTGTGTGTGATGTCTATATGTATATGATGTGTATATACGGATTTGTGTGTATGTGTAAAGTGCATAACTATATATATATAATACATTAATATATACGTTGATGTATATGACTATATATACACTTATTATTATTATATACCTTTATTAACGTATATGTACACAGATTTATATACTACACACACTCACAGTCACACTCACTCTCACCCTCACCTTCACACTCACACTCACACTCACACTCCCTCACTCATACACAAATACAATCACACGCTCACACTCGCACTCTCACTCTCACTCTCACTCTCACTCTCACTCTCACTCTCACTCTCACTCTCACTCGCACTCGCACTCACACTGACACTGATACTTATAAACACTCACACTCACACTCACAAATGTATATACTATCGCTTGTAATCGGATATACAATTGCGAAATTCCTTATTACTTTGTGTAAAATTAGGCATAAGTATGGGTTTATTCTCTTGATGAATTGGGTATGTTGAATACCCTATTGTGATAGTCCATGTAAATTTTTTATCTTGTTTGTACTTGTTTTTTATTATTATTGCTGAGCTTCTTTTTCATTGAGTTTTCTTTTAAATCAACAAGCACGAAAGCAACTTATCATAGAGGCGGATCTCTTTACGTTATTCGATATTTGAGATCTTGATATTGCAAGCTTGATTTGCTTGATGGTTCTTTCTTCTCTATTATAGTATTGCTCTTGCTTCTTTCATGAAAATATAGTGTGAATTTTCTAGAGCTTTTACTTGTGGCTTGCAATTTTATGTAGTAACTTTTTCTTAACACACACACACTCTTGCTTCTTTCATGCAAATATGGAGTTAATTTTCTGGAGCTTTACTTGTGTTTTTGCAATTTTATTAAGGAACTTTTTCTTTACACACACATGCACCACACACACACACACTCACACTCACACTAATGTATAGGAATGAGTTTATATATACACTAATGTATAAAGCCATGTATATACTTATTATCAGTGATATATACAGTTATCAGCTCTATATGTTTATGTATTGATGTATATAAGCATAGAATACATTAGTTATCGGCTATAATACAATTACTAGTGTGTGAAAAATACATTGATGTGTGTGTGATGTTTGTGTATGTGTAAAGTACATAACTGTATATATACAGTGTATTAATATTTACTTCTATGAAAATACTGTTAATGGCACAAATTAAAGCTCAAAGCATAATTTTTTACTGATAAATAAGAAGCAGAGAGTGTGACTACAGGACCAAGTAATCAATATTTTATTGTTGATTGTGTAAACTGTAAACTTACAGGAGCAAGCAATTGTACATATAGGATTAGTTCCCCAAACTTAATCCTTCAGTTCTGTTTCCTCAAGAAAATGAAAAGCCCTCTTCAAACTATCCCAAATCAGAGAGAAAAACCCTTTTCAAACTTTCCCAAATCAGCTTTTCATCTTCCTAAATCAGCATCCTATCTTCCTTTTCTCTCTCTAAAAATCAGTTAAGGCCTCTTCCATTAGGGTTGTTTCTTTTCTCTCTCTAAAAATCACTTGTGGCGGCCCCTTCCATTAGGGTTTGTGAAAACTATTTTCTTCTTTCTTCTTGCTATAAACCCTAATGGCTATGAGTCGAGCCATATTTTATTCTCTTCCTTTCCTTCGTCGTTCTTCTTCTTCTCTTTACACAGTAAACATAGATGTAAATCCCAAATTTATATGAACTTCTTCCAACTAAAGAAATTTATAAAACTTTAACCATAGTTATGGAGTGACCATAGACACCATACCATAATTAAATAACTGTCGTGACAAAACAAAAATCGTGTGTTTATTTTTTGGTACCTGCTAAGTAGGAGTTATGTTTAAGTATTTCATAAATAAATTTATAGTATATTTATTTGTTTTTGTATGTAATAAGTAAGTGTGATGTTTCTTAA
>NC_142348.1:23095000-23100000 GCF_054954075.1 Amborella trichopoda | reverse complement strand
ATTTATATTTATATATGGTGTTCATATATACTATATGCATATGTTGATATGTTTATGCATGTATGTTTAAACTTGCTATCGGTTATATATACACTGATATGTGCACGCACATGCACCTTTGCGCATTGATTGTGTATATACATTTCTATACGCACGCACACTCACACACACTCTCGCACACACACACACACTCACACTCACACTCCCACTCACACTCGCACACACACTCACTCTTACACTCACACTCACACTCACACTCACACTCACACTCACACCCACACCCACATACACACACACACCCACACACACACACACTCACACTCACACACACTCACACTCACATTCACACTCACACTCACACACACCCACACTCACACACACTCATACACAACACTCACACTCACACTCATACTCATGCACACACACACACTCACTGTCACTCTCACTCTCCCTCTCACTTTCACTCACTCACACTCACTCACACACACACTCACGCACACACTCACAATCACACTCGTTCACACACAAGCTCACACACTCACACTCATATTCACACTCACACTTACACTCACACTCACAATCACACTCACACACTCACATTCACACTCACACTCACACGCACACACACTCATACTCACACACACACACACACTCATACTCACACTCACACTCACACTCACACTCACATAGACTTACACACTCACACACTCACACTCAGACTCACACTCACACACACTCACGCACACATTGACACTCATAACTCACAGTCACAATCACTGTCACAGTTACACTCACAGTCACAATCACTGTCACAGTTACACTCACACTCACAGATATATACTACACATATATGCGTGTTATGTATTGACTGTTGTGTGTATATATACGAGATACATATATTGATATGTTTATGCGTGTATATATATAGTTGCTTGCTATCAGATTTATACAATTATCAATATATATATATATATATATATATATATATATATATATATATATATATATATATATATATATATATATATATTGATATGTGCACACATGCACCCATACGCGTTGATAAGTGCGTATATATTGTGCATGCATATACTTATACATGCCTTCTTTATACACTGAAATATATGATCATATAAACATATATTAACAGTTTATATATAAATATATATAAACAGTGTGTCTATATATATACTGATATGTTTATACGTGTATGTTTAAACTAGTTATCAGTTATATATACACTGAAATGCGCACACATATGCACCCTTACGCATTGATAGCGCAATATATACATTTTTATGTTCACTGATATATATGAACATATATAGACTTATTATTAGTTTCAACTGTTATTAGCGTACACGTACATTACTGTGTATATGAATGCACAGGTGGCTATTGCAGCCAATAAGGTAAATGGACATATCCCCCCCTCCATTTTGATTATTTTCCTCTCAATTCTTTCCATTCGAATCATTATCTTCCATTTGAATGATTTTTCCTTATACAATTTTCCAAACTGTGATAAATTCAGACCTTAAAGAATTATTTCTTCTAGCTATCACCTATAATCAGATAAGCCTAGGCGAAATTCTATATTAATTTGTATTGAATTAGGCATAAAAATGGGTTTCTTCTCTTGGTGAATTGGGTATGCTAAATACCCAATTGTGATAGTCTATTTAAATTGTCTTATTTGTACTTGTTTTTATTATTATTGATGAGCTTCATCTTCATCGAGTTTTCTTGTAAAGCAACAAGCATTAAAGCAACTTATCATCGAGATGGATCTCTTTACATTATTCGATATTTGTGATCTTGATCTTGCAAGCTTGATTTGATTAATGGTTCTTTCTTCTCTAGTATCGTACTTATCTTGCTTCTTTCATGCAAAAATGGAGTGAATTTTCTGAAACTTTACTTGTGGTTTGCAATTTTATTAAGTAAATTTTTCTTAATACACACACACTCTTAACACACACACACACTCGTTATTAAGTAACTTTTTCTTGACACACACACACTCTATCTTCTTTCATGCAAATATGGAGTGAATTTTCTAGAGTATTACACTTGTGGTTTGCAATTGTATTAAGTAACTTTTTCTTAACACACACCACATACACACACACACTCACATTCACACTCACACTCACTCTCACTCTCACTCTCACACTCACACTCAGACACACACACATACACTCACACACACACTCACTCACACGAACACACTCACAGACACACTCACACTCACACTCATACACTCACACACACACACATACTCATACACTCACACACGCTCACTCTCACACATTCACGCTCATGCTCACATTCACACTCAGATATATAGTACACTTATACACATGTTGTGTATGGACTGATGTTTGTATATATACTATGATATGTTTATGCATGTATATATACTATTGTTTGCTATCAGTTATATACAACTATCAATGTATGTATATAATGATACGTGCACGCACATGCACCCTTACGAATTGATAAGTGCGTATGTACGGTATATGTTTGCACTAATACATGCATACTATATACAGATATATATGACCATATAGACATTTATTAGCACTTTACATATATATATATATATAGTTACGATATGTATATACTGATATGTTTTTGCGTGTATGTATAAACTTCTTATCAGTTATATATACATTGATATGCACCCACACATGCACCATTTGATATGCACCCACACATGCACCCTTACGCATTGATAGGGCATACGTACATTCCTATATACACTGATATGTATGACCCTATGGACACTTCTTATCAGTTTATACAGTTATTGGTGTTTATGTACACTGATATGTATATACTCACTCATGTGCATATCTGTATTGGGTTTATATATACACTAATATATAAGACCATATGTGTACTTATTATCAGTGATATATATAATTATTAGCTCAATTTGTGTACGTATTGATGTATATCAATATATACCATTCTTTTCAGAGTATATATATAAATATTGATGCATATAACCCTATAATACATTAGTTATAAGCTATATATACAATTATTAGTATGTAAAAATACATTGATATGTGTGTGTGTGATGTCTGTATTTATATGATGTGTATATACGGATTTGTGTGTATGTGTAAAGTGCATAACTATATATATACAATACATTAATATATACGTTGATGTATATGACCATATATACACTTCTTATTACTATATACCTTTATTAACGTATATGTACACTGATTTATATACTACACACACTCACTGTCACACTCACTCTCACCCTCACCCTCACACTCACACTCACACTCACACTCACTCACTCATACACACACACACTCACACACTTACACTTACACTTACACTCGCACTCGCACTCGCACTCGCACCAGCACTCTTACTCTCACTCGCACCAGCACTCTTACTCTCACTCGCACTCACACTGACACTGACATTGACACTTACACACACTCACACTCACACTCACACTCACACTCACACTCACAAATATATATACTATCGCTTATAATCAAATATGCAATTGCGAAATTCCTTATTACTTTGTATAAAATAGGCATAAGAATGGGTTTCTTCTCTTGATGAATTGGGTATGTTGAATACCCTATTGTGATAGTCCATGTAAATTTTTTATCTTATTTGTACTTGTTTTTTATTATTATTGATGAGCTTTTTCTTCATTGAGTTTTCTTGTAAATCAACAAGCACGAAAGCAACTTATCATAGAGGCGGATTTCTTTACGTTATTCGATATTTGAGATCTTGATATTGCAAGCTTGATTTGCTTGATGGTTCTTTCTTCTCTATTATAGTATTGCTCTTGCTTCTTTCATGCAAATATAGTGTGAATTTTCTAGAGCTTTACTTGTGGCTTGCAATTTTATTACGTAACTTTTTCTTCACACACACACACTCTTGCTTCTTTCATGCAAATATGGAGTTAATTTTCTGGAGCTTTACTTGTGTTTTTGCAATTTTATTAAGGAACTTTTTCTTTACACACACACTTGCACCACACACACACACACACTCACACTCACTCTCACACTCACACTCACACTAATGTATAGGAATGGGTTTATATATACACTAATGTATAAGGCCATGTATATACTTATTATCAGTGATATATACAGTTATCAGCTCTATATGTTTATGTATTGATGTATATAAGCATAGAATACATTAGTTATCGGCTATATATACAATTACTAGTGTGTGAAAAATACATTGATGTGTGTGTGATGTTTGTGTATGTGTAAAGTTCATAACTGTATATATATAGTGTATTAATATTTACTTTTATGAAAATATTGTTAATGGCACAAATTAAAGCTCAGAGCATAATTTTTTACTGACAAATAAGAAGCAGAGAGTGTGACTACAGGACCAAGTAATCAATATTTTATTATTGATTGTGTAAACTGTAAACTTACAGAAGCAAGCAATTGTACATATAGGATTAGTTCCCCAAACTTAATCCTTCAGCTCTGTTTCCTCAAGAAAATGAAAAGCCCTCTTCAAACTATCCCAAATCAGAGAGAAAAACCCTTTTCAAACTATCCCAAATCAGCTTTTCATCTTCTTAAATCCGCATCCCATCTTCTTTTTCTCTCTAAAAATCAGTTAAGGCCTCTTCCATTAGGGTTCTTTCTTTTCTCTCTCTAAAAATCACTTAGGGCGGCCCCTTCCATTAGGGTTTGTGAAAACTATTTTCTTCTTCTTCTTGCTATAAACCCTAATGGCTATGAGCCGAGCCATATTTTCTTCTCTTCCTTTCCTTCGTCGTTCTTCTTCTTCTCTTTACACAGTAAACATAGATGTAAATCCCAAATTTATATGAACTTCTTCCAACTAAAGAAATTTATAAAACTTTAACCATAGTTATGGAGTGACCATAGACACCATACCATAATTAAATAACTGTCGTGACAAAACAAAAATCGTGTGTTTATTTTTTGGTACCTGCTAAGTAGGAG
>NC_142348.1:22977500-23090000 GCF_054954075.1 Amborella trichopoda | reverse complement strand
TATTATCAGTTTATACCTTTATTAACGTATACGTACGTTGATTTATATATTACACACACACGTTCTCATACTCACATTCACACTCACACTCATACATACTCACACACACTCACACTAGCACTCGCACTCGTACTCACACTCACACTCCTCGCACTCACGCACACTCATGCTCACGCTCACACTCACGCTCACACTCACACTCATACTCACGCTCACACACACTCAAACTCACCTCTAATCTGAAATGCCTCGGCGAAATTCCATATTACTTTGTATAGAATTAAGCATAAGAATGGGTTTTTTCTCTTGATGAATTGGGTATGCTAAATACGCAATTGTGATAATTCATGTTAATTTTTTATCTTATTTGTACACCAAACACACACACATACTCACACTCACACTAAGGTATATGACCATGTATATACTTATTATCAGCGATATATACCGTTATTAGCTCAATTTGCGTATGTATTGATGTATAACAACATATACTATTATTTTTAGAGTATATATATATACTGATGCATATAGCCATACAATACATTAGTTATTCAATATATATACAGTTATTAATGTGTAAAAATACATTGATATGTGCATGTGTGTGTGTGACGTTTATATATATACGATGTGTATATGCGGATTTGTGTGTATGTGTAAAGTGCATAATTGTTTATATACAGTGCATTAATATATACATTTCTATATATATTGATGTATATGATCATATATAAATTTATTATCAGTTTATACATTTATTAACGTATATGTACACTGATTTATATACTACACACACGCACTCACACTCACATTTACGCACATGCATTCACACTCACACACACGTACTCACACACGCATACTCACATATACACACGCACTCACACACACACTCGCACTCAAACTCACACACTTACTCACACTCATAGATATATATACTATCACCTCTAATCTGATAAGCCTAGGAAAAATTCATTATTACTCTGTATAGAATTAGGCATAAGAATGAGTATCTTCTCTTGATGAATTGGCTATGCTAAATACCCAATTGTGATAGACCATTTAATTTTTTTTCTTATTTGTACTTGTTTTTATTAATATTGATGAGCTCCATCTTCATCGAGTTTTCTTTAAATCAACAAGCAAGAAAGCAACTTAACATCAAGGTGGATTTCTTTACGTTATTTGATATTTGAGATCTTGATCTTGCAAGCTTGATTTACTTAATGATTCTTGCTTCTCATGTATAGTACTGCTTTTTCCTTTTTTATGCAAATACGGAGTGAATTTTTTGGAGCTTTAGTTGTGGTTTGCAATTTTATTAAGTAACTTTTTCTTAACACACAAACTCTTGCTTCTTTCATGTAAATATGGAATGAATTTTTTGGAGCTTTAGTTGCGGTTTGCAATTTTATTAAGTAACTTTTTCTTAACACACACACACACCACACACATACTCACACTCACTAATGTATAAGAATGGGTTTGTATATACATTACTGTATAAGACTAAGTATATACCTATTATCAATGATATAAGCAATTATTAGCTCAATTTGTGTATGTATTGATGTATAGCAACGCATATCAGTGTTTTCAGAGTTTATATATATACTGATGCATATAACCATACAATAAATTATCAACTATATATACAGTTACTAGTGTGTAAAAATTCATTGATGTGTGTGTGATGTCTGTATATATACGATGTATATATACGGATTTGTGTGTATGTGTAAAGTGTACAACTGTATATTTTCAATGCATTATTATATGCATTTCTATATACATTGATGTACATGACTATATATACACTTATTATCAGTTTATACATTTATTAATGTATATATACACTGATTTATATACTACACACATATACACGCACTCACACTTGCACTCGCACTCGCACTCACACTTACACTCACACTCACACTGATTTATATACTGATATGCGTTTGCACATGCACCCTTATGCATTGATAGTGCATACATAAATTTCTATATACACTGACGTGTATGACCATATAGACATTTATTATCAGTTTATACAGTTAGTAGTGTATATGTATATTGAAATGTATATACATACACTAATATGCATATATATAAAGGGTTTATATATACACTAATGTATAAGACCATGTATATACTTATTATCGATGATATACACATTTATTAGTTCAATTTGTGTACTTATTGATGTATAGCAATATATACCATTGTTTTGAGTGTATTTGTATTTTTTGATGCATATAACTATATAATACATTAGTTATCTGCTGTATATATAATTATTATGTATGTGTGTGATGTCTGTATATATATGTTGTGTATATATTGATATGTGTGTATGTGTAAAGTGCATAACTGTATACATATAGTGCATTAGTATATTCATTTCTATTTACATTGATATATATGACGATATATATACTATTTATCAGTTTATACAGTTATTAGTATAAATGTACATTGATTTATATACTACACACACTCACACTCACGCACAATCATACTCCCATCCACACTCTCTCTCACACACACTCGTACTCACACTCACACTCATACACACACACTCATACTCACACTAACTCTCATACTCACACTAACACTCACTCGCAATCACATTCACACAGACTGACACACTCACATTCACACACTCACACACACACTCACACTCACAGTCAGACTCACACTCGTTGGCACACTCACACTCTCACATACACACACTCGCACTCACACTCACATACACACTCACACACTCTCACATACACACACTCACACTCACACTCCTACTCTCAGTCACAGTCACACTCACACAAACACTAACACTAACACTGACACTCACAGAGATGTATATTATACATGCGTGGTGTGTATGGACTGATGTGTGTATATTTACGATATGTATATGCATATCTTTTTACGTATGTATACAGTTGCTTGTTATCAGTTATATGCAATTATCGATGTATATATATATTAATATGCGCACGCACATGTACCCTTACGCGTAGATAAGTGCATATATAATGTGTATGTATACACTAATACATGCATTCTATTTTATAAAAGGATGATCATGCCTCAGAAGGAAGACACCTCGGGATTTCCTTCTGAATATCATAGCTAGAGTTTTAGTATTCTGAGTGATTGTTATAAATTTGAGTGATTATAATTTCTGAGTGATTGTTGTAAACTTGAGTACTTATTAGGAGTACTTCAAGTTTGTTTTCTGCCTCTCACCCCTATTTTGAGCTTTTTTTTTGTTTTCTGCCTCTTACCTCTACTTCGAGCTTTCATGTAAGTGCCTATCTCTATTCTGGTTTTATGAATATTCTTATGAATGTTACTCTTTCTTATTTATGTTTATGCTTCCGCTATTTATGGTATCGGAGCCGAGTTTATTCAGTAGAAAACTGAACTAATTTGTACATTTATCTGGTTAACCTACCTAAAGTCCCTGTGACCCAAAGACCACCGCGAGTCTAGAAGGCCATAAGGTGCAGGGACTATTTCTGGTTGACTCAAGGAAAGAACACTAAGATAAAATGGCAAATTTGTTTAGAACACTATCGAATAGAACAGCTTCTGGTAGTTTTAGTAATAATACTCTACGAGTAAATAATAGAGAAGAAATATATATATATATATATATATATATATATATATATATATATATATATATATATATATATATATATATATATATATATATGTGTGTGTGTGTGTGTGTGTGTGTGTGTGTGTGTGTGTGTGTGTGTGTGTGTGTGTGTGTGTGTGTGTGGCAAGCTTTCTATGCTTTTCCTACAGCATAGAAGTTTTATCCTTCTCTTTATCCAACCATCCATTCTAAATGGAGGGCTAAGATTGCCTCAATTACAATGTCACGTCTCTACACTGTTTTATTTTTAAAAGCCTTTCTATAAATTATTTTGACACCAAATTTTGGACGTCCATTCCTCTATTAAAATTGTACTAACAAAGAATATAAAAAAAAATATTTTCAATAAAATAAAATGACCAAATACCCCTGAAATTTTCAAGGGGTATTTTGATAATTATTTTTTATTCAAAAAATTATATTTAGCACTTTTTATAGGTACCCCCCAATGAGAAGATGGTACATACCAAATTTCATATTCATACAATTTGTATTAAAAAAATTAATAATAAAATACCTTGAGACATTGGATCTAAGATCAAACGGTGAGTGGCTCTCTTGATCAAAATTGGACGGCTGGATAATAGGGGGAGGATAGAACTTCTATGTTGCAGGGGAAGCATAAAAACATTTCCCATATATATATATATATATATATATATATATATATATATATATATATATATATATCTTCCCAACGTCTATAGGCGAAAATGAACAATGATTTCGCTTATGCTCATAACCGTCCAAAGTTTATCGTATGGTCACGATTGTTCAATATTGTGCCATTTTTCATTTTTTTTTCTGTAACTTGGAATGATATGAAATTTGGAGCATGTGTATATCTTATTGAGGCGCATCTAATAAAAATATGAAAGATATTTTGAAAAATATAAATTAACCAAAATAACCCCGTATATTTTTAGGGGTATTTTGTTAATTTATATTTTTCGATTTATTTTTTTTATATATTTTTTTAGATTCTCTTATTTTTTATGAATACAAGCTCTAAATTTCAAATTATTTTGATTTATAAAAAAAAGTGAAAAATGAAACACTGTCAGACAACTGTGATATTGTGATGAACTTTACACGGTGATGAGCATAGGTAAAATCATTGTTCATTTTGTCTATATATATATAAGAAAACACCACGCAACGCCTATAGGAGACAATGAACAGTGATTTCGTTGGCCCTCATCATCATCCAAACTTCAGCGCACGGTCACAATTACGCGGCAGTATTTCAATTTTTTTTTTTTTTTTACAAATCCAAATTATTTGAAATTTGCAGCTTTGGGGTTATTTTGGTTAATTTATATTTTACGAATTATTTTTTTAATATTTTTATTAAGCGCGTTTTATTAAGATATACACACGTTTCAAATTTCAGATTATTTCGATTAGTAAAAAAAATATGCAAATTGAAACACTACTGGACAACTGTGACCGTATGATGAAGTTTGGATGGTGATATGGTAGACAAAATCACTGTTCATTTTTTCTTATAGGCGTTTTGTAATATCATTTATATACATATAGGCAAGATTTCTATGCTTCCCCGACAAGAAAAAACTTATATACTTCCCCTTATCCAACCTTTCATTCTGAATGGAGGGTTAGGATTGTCCCAATCACAATGTCACGTCACTACACTATTTTATTCTTAATTTGTTTTCTATAAACTATTTTGGCACCAAATTTTGAGCATTCAATCCTCTATTAAACTATCACTAGTTAAAAATATAAAAAAATATTTTCAATAAAATAAAATTACCAAATACCCCTGAAAGTTTCAAGGGGTATTTTGATCATTATTTTTTATTGAAAAATTATTTTTAATATTTTTTTATAGGTGCACTGCAATGAGAAGATGGTACATACCAAATTTCATATTCATACAATTTGTATTAAAAAAAACTAAATATAAAATACCTTGAGACGTCGGATCTAAGATCAAATGGTGAGTAGCTCTCTTGATTAAAATTGGACAGCTGGATAGTAGGGGGGATAGAACTTCTATGTTGTAGGGGAAGCATATAAATCTTTCCCATATATATATATATATATATATATATATATATATGAAAAATTCTTCCCAACGCTTATAAGCAAAAATGAACAGTGATTTCATCTATGTTCATTACTGTTCAAAGTTTATCGTACGGTCACGATTGTCTAATAGTGTTTCATTTTTCATTTTTTTCTATAAATTGGAATGATTTGAAATTTAGAGTATGTGTATATCTTAATGATGAGCATCTAATAAAAATATGAAAAATATTTTGTAAAATATAAATTGACCAAAATACCCCCATAAACTTTCACAGGTATTTTGTCAATTTATATTTTTCGAATTATTATTTTTGTATATTTGTATTATATTTGTGCGATAAACTTTGGACGGTGATTAGCATAGGTAAAATCACTATTTATTTTCGCCAATATATATTTAGAAAAACACAATGCAATGCCAATAGGCAAAATTAAATAGTGATTTTGCCTACTCTCATCATCGTCCAAACTTCGTCGCAAGGTCACAATTGTTCGGTAATATTTTTTTTTTTTTTTTTTTTACAAATCCAAATTACTTGAAATTTGGAACTTCAAGGTTATTTTGGGTAATTTATATTTTACAAATTATTTTTTTTATATTTTTATTAGGCGCGTTTTACTAAGATGTACACACATTCCAAATTTCATATTATTCTGATTAGTAAAAAAAAAAAATGAAAATTTAAATACTATTGGACAACTGTGACCGTGCGATGAAATTCGGATGGTGATGAGGGTAAAACAATATCACTGTTCATTTTCCCCTTTAGCCGTTTTGTAGTATCTTTTATATATATATATATATATATATATATATATATATATATATATATATATATATATATATGGTCAAGCTTCCTATGCTTCCCTTAAAAAATAAAATTTATATACTTCCCTTTATCCAACCTTCCATTTTGATTGGAGGGTTAAGATTGCCCCAATCGTAATGTCACGTCTCTACACTATTTTATTTTTAATTTTTTTTTTTGTAAACTATTTTGACACTAAATTTTGAACGTTCAATCCTCTAATAAACTCGCACTATCGAAAAATATAAAAAAATAATTTCAATAAAATAAAATGACCAAATACCCGTGAAAGTTTAAAGGGGTATTTTGGTCATTATTTTTTATCAAAAAATTAGTTTTAATATTTTTCATAAGTGCGCCTCGATGAGAAGTTAGCATATACGAAATTTCATATTCATACAATTTGTGTTAAAAAAATTAAAAATAAAATACCTTGAGACGTCGGATCTAAGATCAAACGGTGAGTGGCTCTTGATCAAAATTAGACGGCTAGATAGTAGGGAGAGGATGGAACTTCTATGTTATACGGGAAGCATAGAAACCTTTTTCATATATATTTATATATATATATATATATATATATATATATATATATATATATATATATATATATATATATATATATATATATATAGTCTTCCCAACGCCTATAGGCGAAAATGAATAGTGATTTTGCCTATGCTCATCACTGTCTAAAGTTTATCGCACGGTCACGAATGTCTGATAGTGTTTCATTTTTCACTTTTTTCTATAAATTGGAATGATCTGAATATTGAAGCATTAGTGAGGCGCATTTAATAAAAATATGAAAAATATTTGGTAAAATATAAATTGACCAAAATACTTTTATAAATTTTAGGGGTATTTTGTAAATTTATATTTTTCAAATTATTTTATTTATATTTTTTTTTAAATTCTTGTTTTTTTGATGAACACAAGCTCCAAATTTCAAATCATTTCGATTTGTAAAAAAAAATTGAAAAATGATACACTATCAGACAATTGTGATAATGTCATGAACTTTGGACGGTGATGAGCATAGGCAAAATCACTGTTCATTTTCGTATATATATATATATATATATATATATATATATATATATATATATATATATATATATATATATATATATATATATAGGAAAATACCACGCAACGCTTATAGGCGAAAATAAACAGTGATTTTGTCTACCACCATTATCTTCCAAACTTCATCGTACGGTCACAATTGTCAGGTAGTATTTCAATTTTCATTTTTTTTCTACAAATCTAAATTACATGAAATTTAGTACTATGGGGTTATTTTGGTCAATTTATATTTTTTGAATTATTTTTTTCATATTTTTATTAGGTGCGCTTTACTAAGATGTACACACGTTTGAAATTTCAATTTATTCCGATTAGTACTGGACAACTGTGACCGTCCGATGAAGTTTGGATGGTGATGAGGGTAGGTAAAATCACTGTTAATTTTTTCCTATAAGCGTTTTTGTAATATATATATATATACAAGCTTTCTATACTTTCTCTATAATATAAAACTTATATTCCCCTTATCCAACCCTCCATTTTGACTGGAGGGCTAAGATTGCCCCAATCACAATGTCACGTCTCTATACTATTTTATTTTTGTTTTTTTTCCTATAAACTATTTTCACACCAAATTTTGAGCGTTCAATACTCTATTAAACTCGCACTAGCAAAAAATATAAAAAAATATCTTCAATAAAATAAAATAACCAAATACCCCTGAAAGCTTCAAGGGGTATTTTGATCATTATTTTTTATTGAAAATTTATTTTTAATATTTTTTATAGGAGCAACCCAATGAGAAGATGACACATACCAAATTTCATATTCATACAATTTGTATTAAAAAAAGAAAAAAAAAATATCTTGAGTCGTTGGATATAGGATCAAACGGCGAGTGGCTCTTTTGATCAAAATTGGACGGTTAGATAGTAGGGGGAGAATAGAACTTCTATGCTGTAGGGGAAGCATAGAATCCTATCTCATATATATATATATATATATATATATATATAGGCGAAAATGAACAATGATTTCGTCTTGCTCATCAGTGTCCAAAGTTCATTGCACGACCACGATAGTCCAATAATATTTCAGTTTTCATGTTTTTTATAAATTGGAATGATCTGAAATTTAGAGCGTGTATATATCTTAGTGAGGTGCATTTAATAAAAATATGAAAAATATTTTGTAAATATAAATTGACCAAAATACCCCCATAAATTTTTCAGGGGTATTTTTTCAATTTATATTTTTCGTCTTATTATTTTGATATTTTTATTAGATTCTCCTATTTTTGATGAACACAAGCTCCAAAATTCAAATCATTTCGATTTGTAAAAAAATAAAAAATGAAACACTACCAAACAGTTGTGATAGTGCGATGAACTTTGGACGGTAATGAGCATAGGCAAAATCACTGTTCATTTTTTCCTATATATATGTAGGAAAACACAACGCAACGCCTATAGGAAAAAATGAACAGTGATTTCACCTACCTTCATCATCGTCAAAACTTCATGGCACGGTCACAATTGCCCAGTAGTATTTCAATTTTCATTTTTTTTCTACAAAATCCAAATTAATTGAAATTTGGAGCTTCGATGTTATTTTAGTCAATTTATATTTTACAAATTAGTTTTTTCATATTTTTATTAGGTTCGATTATTAATGTGTATATACGTTCCAAATTTCAGATTATTCCGATTAGTAAAAAAACATATGAAAATTGAAGTACTACGGGAAACCTATGACCGTATGTTGAAGTTTGGATAGTGATGAGGGTAAGCGAAATTACTTTTCATTTTCGCCTATAGGCGTTTTGTAGCATTTTGTAGTATATATATATATATATATATGTATATATAGGGCAAGCTTTCTATGCTTCTCCTACAACATAAAACTTATATCTTTCCCCTTGTCCAACCCGCAATTATGAATGGAGGGCTAAGATTGCCCCAATCACAATGTCACGTTCTTACACTAATTTTTTTAAAATGTTTTTTCTATAAACTATTTTGACACCAAATTTTAAGCATTCAATCCTCTATTAAACTCGCACTAGCAAAAAATATAAAAAAAATATTTTTAATAAAATAAAATGACCCAATAACCCCAAAAATTTTTAAGGGGTATTTTGATCTTTATATTTTATCTAAAATTTATTTTTAATATTTTTTATAAGTGCACCCCATTTGAGAAGTTGACACATACCTAATTTTATATTCATAAAAGTTGTATAAAAAAACTTAAAAATAAAATACTTTGTGAGGTCGGATCTAAGATCAAACGGCGAGTGGCTCTCTTGATGAAAATAAATAGTGATTTTGCCTACCCTCATCACCGTCCAAATTTCATCGCGCGGTCACGATTGTTTGGTAGTATTTTATTTTTTATTTTTTTTTACAAATCGGAATGACCTGAAATTTGGCGAGTATGTACATATTCTTGATGCGCATCTATAAAAAATATAAAACAAATTATTGAAAAAACTAAATTGACCAAAATACCCTCGAAACCTTTCGAGGGTATTTTGGTCAATTATTTTTATGTAAAGCATTTTTTTATATAATTTTCGAAGATTCCCCTGTTTTTTATAAATACACACTCCAAATTTCAAGGCATTCTGATTTTTAGAAAACAAATGAAAAATGAAACACTACCGGACAATCGTGATCGCGCGTTGAACTTTGGACGGTGATGGGAGTAGGCGAAATCACTATTCATTTTTGCCTATAGGTGTTGCGTAGTGTTTTCATATATATATATATATATATATATATATATATATATATATATATATATATATGAAAAAAGATAACAATAGCTGGCCAGCTATAATGAATAGTATTATAGGTGAAATGGGAACCGTCAGATTTTCATCATACGGTTCATAATGCATATCACTATTTTAATTTTAATTATTTTTTTATTAATCGGATCATAATAAATTTCGGACATGTGCATTAAAAAATAGGGTCCACAAATAAAAAATATATAAAAAATATTTCTAAGAATATAAAATGATCGAAATACCCTTGAAAAGTAACAGGGGCATTTTGGTCATTTGAATTATTGAAAATATTTTTTTAAAATATTTTTATATGGTGCGCAATAATGTTAGGTATATACACCTAAAATTTCATTTTAATCAGATTTATATAAAAATATCTTAAAATTAAAATAGTAATATGTATTCTGAACCGTATGATGAAGATCTGACGGCTCACATTCTACCTATATACTATTCATTATAGCTCGATAGCTGTTGTAAGGTTTACCTTATATACTATTCATTTTTGAGATGGATTTTTAGACTAAAGTTTTAAGGACAGGAGATGAATATGAAAAAATAAGTAAATTTTAAAAACTAAAAATAATAATTGTAGTAAGAAAACATTTGGACCATTAATTTTCATAATTTTAGATGGAGCACCTACTTGCATCCTTCTTAAAGATGGATGCTTTACAATTTGTGGACAGCATATGTAGTCATCTGGATCTAGCTTGTAGGAAAACTCTTCCCAACGCCTATTAACGAAAATGAAGAGTAATTTTGTTTACCCTCATCAACATCCAAATTTCACACAGTTACAATTGTTTTGTAGTATTTTTATTTTTTTCTCTACAAATCTAAATTACTTCAAATTGGAGCGTGTGTACATCTTAGTGAGGTGTACCTAATAAAAATATGAAAAAATTAATTCGTAAAATATAAATTGATCAAAATACCTCTAAAAAGTTATAGGAGTATTTTGATCAATTTATACTTTGTGAATTATTTTTTTCATATTTTCATTAGGTGTGCCTCACTAAGATGTACACACGCTCCAAATTTCAGATCATTTCGATAAGGAAAAAAAAAAAAATTAAAACATTACCGGACAACTGTGACCGTGCGATGAAGTTTGGTTATTGATGAGGGTAGGCGAAATCACTGTTCATTTTCGCCTATAGGTGTTTTGAAGTATTATATATATATATTGTATTGTAATACGATGCAACATTAAAAAACTATCTTATGACTATTTGTTTGATCCAAATTTTGAATTATACTCTCTTTTCATTCTAATGAACAATCACAAAAAAATAAAAACACAACCTATAAAGTATTTTTTTTAGCCCAATTAACATAAGCTGTTCATTTTGGTGAGATGTTTAGATCTAGACTTTAGAAAGATTTTTTCATTTCCAAATTTTTTAGATGGCTTTATTATCATTAGATGAACAATGTTAAAAAACAAAAAAATGATTTTGAGTTTATAAATGCTAAGATCTTGAAAGTCACAAAATGAATGGTCTAGATTAGTTTTTGGAGGGGACTCATTTTGATCATATCTAGGATTCAAATTGAATTTTGTTTTTCGAGGGGATTGATTATTGAGATAAAGAGAGCGTGTGCAAAATTTGAGGTCATACAAATACCACAAACTTGCTTTTCGAGAAGTGTCATCGCATTGTACTATGATATAACTGTTGCATTGGATCATTGCTCTCACTCTCTCTCTCTATATATATATATATATATATATATATATATATGGGCAATGATTTTCATGCTACAGTTGTATAGTAATATGATGCAACAACCTTCAAAAATAATGTTAGGGCTATTTGTTTGATCTAAATTTTGAAATATACACTATTTTCTTTCTAATGAACAATCACAAAAAAGAAGAATTTGAATACATAACCTAGAAAATATTTTTTTAGCCCAATTAATATAAGCCATCCATTTTGGTGAGATACTTAGATATAGGTCTTAGGAGGATTTTTTTCTTTACCAAATCTTTTAGAGGGCTTTATTATGATTAGATGAATGATGTTAAAAAAGATAAAAATGATTTTGAATTAGTAAGGCTAAGATCTTAAAATTCACCAAATGAATGGTCTAGATTCGTTGTTGGAGGGGACCTTTTTTTACCAAATCTTGGATTCAAATTGAACTTTTTTTTTTGAGATTGATTATTGAGATAAAGAGAATGTGTGTGCAAAATTTGGGGTCATACAAATACCACAAACATGGTTTTCTAGTAGTGTCGTTGCATTATACTATTATACAACCGTCGCATAAAATCATTGCCCTATATATATATATATATATATGGAAAAGCCTTTTCAACGCCTATAGGCAAAAATGAAGAGTGATTTCGTCTACTCATCACCGTCCAAATTTCATCACGCGGTCACGATTGTCTGGTAGTGTTTTATTTTTTATTTTTTTAATACAGATTGCAATGGCCTGAAATTTGGAGGGTATGTACATCTTACTGAGGCTCATCTAATAAAAATATAAAAAACATTATGCACGAAAACAAAATTGACCAAAATACCCCATAAACGTTTTGGGGGTATTTTGGTCAAATTTTTTCTTGTAAAATATTTTTTTTATAATTTTCGAAGATTCCCCTAAATTTGATAAATATACGCTCCAAATTCAGTTCATTATGATTAGTAGAAAAAAAACTTAAAAAGAAAACATTACCGGATAATCATGATCGCGTGATAAATTTTGGACGGTGATGGGGATAGGCGAAATCACTGTTCATTTTCGCTTATAGGTGTTGCGTAGTATTTTCAATATATATATATATATATATTATATGAAAAAAGTTTATATAGAGTTGATGCTCTAAACAATGAAATTAGAGCGCACATCAAATATTTCACTAGAAGATGTTGTTTTGATGGCCAAATATACTCAAATTGATTATCTCGACATCAGATACATAGACATGAGAAAAAAATGGATTTCAAGTTTTGAAAATAGCTTGTCTTGTAATGCATTTTTGGACCGTCAATTTTCAAGTTTTCATAGATCTGCCCGATCTATATTCTTTTTTAAGCTTTAAATTTTATAATTAAAGATGCAAACATATTTTAAAGACAAAAATTTCCAATATTGAAACTGCCATTCTAGACATTATTTAAATGTTCGCTCTACTCTCACTGAGGCCTTTCAATGGATGTGGTTTTTGTCCTAGGCCCTGGAAGATGCTAAACCCTAGAAGGTGAAGTTTGATGGGGGAAGTTGAGTGATGTGGTTTTTGTCCTAGGCCCTGGAAGATGCTAAACCCTAGAAGGTGAAGTTTGATGGGGGAAGTTGAGTGCTTTAGGAGAGGCGGAATTTTTATGGGAGAGGAACTTGGTGTATGCAAACCCTAGTGAAGGTGAGGCTTTCTCACTTGCATGATGCTAAAAGTTTTGCCAGCTTGCTCATTTACCGCACTGAGTCGGGCAAGTGGAATCAGATCCAGTGGGTTAGTGGTAGAATGAACCGGTCTACCTCTTTAAACATTATCGAGGTCTAATTTATTTTTGAAAAATTATCAGAAATATAATTTAATAATAGTTTAATTGGAAAAAAACTCCCAACTTTCGTAAATCTCGTCTACACTTCTTTTTTTTGGTTTTTTTTTATTATCAAAATGACCTTCATGGTAGTCGTATTATCGTGAAAAATATTACGGTATTTTAAGTACTATAATGTTTAGCCCATTTTATACGGTACTTCAAGGACCGTAATGTTTAGCGCATTTTATACAGTACTTAAATACTGTAATGTTTACATTTTATATAGTGCTTTAACTACCGTAATGTTTAACGCATTTTATATGACACGCTTATTACCATAATATCTCTAATTACTGTACTCAAACTACCAAGCGTTGAAAGGTTAAAAGAGAACAGTGGGGCAGATCTAATGAGCTCCAATTTTGAAATCAATTTCTCGTCGAGTAGATCTTCACTCATGAGTAGGGGTTTGGAAGAGATAAATTCAGTTGATGATGATAGAGAAAATATGGTTTGCAGAATAAGAAACTTGGATAATGGCACTGAATTCGTCATCAATAACCCAAGTGGCAATCGAGTTTTAAGCAGGCTGAGAAGAGTAGGCTCTGATCGTTTGGTCACCATCGACGAATTTTAGACAGACATTGGGCGCTCTCCATTTGTGCAACATTTCATGCGACGAGATCTTGTTGAGTCTCGCATTTCTATAGAGGGTTTGAAGAGAAAGAAGGGTTGGTTGAGAAGCTTGAGAGTAGCAACAAGCATTCTGAAGAGGAACAAAGAGGGTGGTAGTTCTAGCAGGTCATGTAATTCTGAAAATACTTTTGGCTCATCAAATTCTGCGAACTCAATTCACCAAATGCATCATAGTGTGAGAGTTTGCCATTGTAAAAAGCTGTGTAAAGAGTTCACACTCTTTAAGGGAATATGTGAAATCTATTACGAGCAAAATGGCTGTGAAATCCATTACGTGTGGGTAATCTAAGCACGTCACTTGCCTAAAACAAATCCACTATCTCTTGCCATTCGCTCTCCTATGCACATCCATTCTCTTCTCATTTTCCTTCCCTCTTGAGCATATCCATTTCTACTTTCTCTCTCAACTCCACTTATAACCGATAAGTGCTTAAATTATATAAAATTTCCCCAAAATGCTCCCTCTCTGCTATGTACATCTACTTTCTTTCTGTAACTCCACCTATAAGCTCTCTTATGTACATCTACTTTCTCTCTTAACTCCACCTATAACTGTTTAAATTATATAAGATTTCCCCAAAATACTCCCTCTCTCCTATATACATCTATGTACATCTACTTTTTCTCTTAACTCCACTTAACGGGTAATCTAACTATGCTCATCTCTTACCAAAAAAAAATCATCTATCTCCTGCCATTCTCTTCTTTTCCTTACCCACCACTTACAAAAAAATCATCTATCTCCCGCCATTCTCTTTCTCACCTACACATCCATTCTCTTGTCATTCTACACACAAAAAAATCATCTATCTCCCTCAATTCTCTTTCTCACATGCACATCCATTCTCCTGTCATTCTACACTCTACGGTGCATATCCATTTCTACCTACCTTTGTAACAATTTGGGTCCTAACCATCATATGAAGCCATCAGCTCTCATATAAAAACAAAAATAATAAGAATAATAATTGGTAATCAAATGAGAAATTACATAACACAATGATAATAAAAAATTTCACATAATATAATCATCATAAGAGATTAGTAAAAGCTCAATTGAAATAACATACCTCTTTACTCTCCTCCAATGCCTCAAATTTTTTTACTACAATTACCAACATTTACTAATCAAACTTCTTCTTAATTTTTAACTTGTACCATAAATTTTTTGAATTTGATATCAAAATTTATTGCTTATTTGAAATTATATAAAGAGACATTTGAAATATTTCTATAAAAAATAAATAAAAATAAGGCTTATCACAATAAAAACATGTTACTCTAATCATATTATTCCAATGACTTATCATGTTGAAACCAAAGTTTAATCATATTAGAAAACATGTGATTCCATGTAAGTGCCAAAGACATGCAAAATAAGTAGGAAATGTGATTCCATGTAAGTGCCAAAAACATGCAAAATAAATAGGAAATGATGTGATGATGACTTTAGAATGGTACAAGTTATTATTAAAAAATCTATTCAGAATAGTGATGATGTTATTATTAAAAAGTTTTTTTGGAATGATGTGATGATGACTTTAATTCCGTATTTCAGTAGAATTTTGTGACAAAAAAAAAAGAAATGATAGTTTATAAGTAATTGCTCGTAAAATATTGATAATGAAATTCTCATATCTCTTCCAGATATAGCCAAACAGTAGCAATGTATTTACCTGGTTGCATCTAAATACTACCCAAATCGTAACAATCCATTTGGTAATGTATTACGCAAGCAATATATTTCCAAGTATCCAAACGATCCATAAAAGTGGAGATATTATGGTATTAAAAGTGCCGTATAAAATGCATCAAACATTACGGTAGTTAAAATAACATATAAAATGCACTAAATATTACGATACTTAAAGTACCGTAATGTTCTTCAGGGTAATACGACTACCGTGAATGTTATTTTGGTAAAACCAAAAAAAAAATCGAAAATAAGAAAAAATAGTGTAGACAAAGTTTACGAAAGTTTGAGTTTTTTTTTTCCAATTAAGCTAAAATTAAGATATATTTATGATAATATTCTTTTATTTTTTGAGTTATTTCATTTTCACTCATTTAGAATGAAAGTCTAACTTTTAAACTGCTCTAAATACAAAAAATTGATATATTTGAACTGTTCTAAAATTAAGACTTTTGAATTGCCCGAAACATATGTTTTAGTGATTCTAAGCTCAAATTTTTTAACCAACCAAAATACAAGATAATTAATGTGCTCGGGTAGTTTGGAAGTTAGAAGTTCGAATTGTCTAAATACACCCGTTTTTTTGGTGGGTGGTTGAAAAGTTTAAGACTTTGAATGGGGAAAAATGAGAAAAGAAATATTAAAAAACGTAGAACCCGAACATAATGACCCAAAATACATCGCAGAAAAAATTTGATGTTATCCCATGGTCCATATTTTGGCTGCATTATGATGAGGTGTTATTTTTGTTTTTTGAATTTCTTTTTTCTTTCTATATTACCCCCAATATGAAATTTTTATTTTAATTTTTTTTTTTAAAAAAAAAGAAAGAAAAAGAGAAGATGTGGCATGAAAAGTGGACTTTCAAAATTTTCATATAAACCTGAAAATTGGTGGGTCAACATCTCAATGGGGGGCGTCTACAAAAAATATTTAAAAAATATTTATAAAAAATAAAAAAGACCACATTACCCCTGAAATTTTTTGGGTACTTTGATTCGTTTATCTTTTCAAAAGTATTTTTAAGTGACTCTATGAGAGTATGGCATGTCCAAACTTTGGTGTAGATATGATATGATTTGTAAGAATAAACTAAAAATAAAATAGTTTTTAGGCGTGATATTTTGATGGGGCTATCTTAGCCATTCATTCGGTTGAGAGAGAGGTGGCATATATAAAATCTCTATACTTGTGGTATAAAGAAAAGTTTTATCGAGTGGGTAAGCTTGCTTCACGTACATAAAAAATCCATTGATAGGGATGCAGTGTGGCTGGGGTGGAGGGATTATGATGGCGTGCTTGCATTCACTCCACGAGTTTCCTGGTCAAATACCCAATCCACACGACACGCACATAGGCTCGATCATCCTTAACTCTTAGGGTCAAATTTTAGAAGGACACAGCATTATGGAATTTAGTGAAGCTACACTACAAAATACAGTCGAAAAATAAAAGGAAAATTATAAATGTTTCTTTAACCTTTCTTTTCTAGGCATGGCCCTCCAATAGACGTAAATGACACTCCTAATTTCAGTTTCACCCACCCGTCAATGTCAAAAAGTAAGTTTTTCTAGGACTAAATCATTTTCTTTTTAAGCCACGTTTTTCACCCTCTCTAAGAAAGTTGTTTTTGGGTTGGGTCGGCTCTGTATTCAAGTAGTGCCGGTTCGGCTTGCGCCGGTCTGACACATTTTTGTGTCAAACCAACACATATTGGCATCACATTTTGGAATCACGGGTTAAAATGAATGATATTTTGATCTAAAAAAATTACTATTTTTACTTAAGGGATGGTTGCAAAATAAATGGCGTTGAGGTTGATAGTTTCGGGGAATAATTTCATGCAACAGTTGTATAGTAATATAATGCAACCACACTTCTAGACAATCATGTTTGTAGCATTTGTATTACACCAAAAATTGTACATGCCTTATCTTCATCCTAATAGTCAATTTAAAAAAAAAAATTCAATTTGTATAATAGATATAGTTAAAATGAGTCCCCTCCAACGTTGAATCTAGACCATCCATTTTATGAACTTTAAGATCGACGCCTTTACGAACTCAAAACTATTTTTTATCTTTTTCAACATTGTTTATCTAATGATAACAAAGTTGTCTAAAAATTTTGAAAAGAGAAAAATCATTCCATAGCCTAGATCTAGGCACCTTAACAAAATGGACAGCTTATGTTGATTGGGCTAAAATAACACTTTCTATGATGCATTTTCAAATTTTACTTGTTTGTTATTGTTCAATGGAATGAAAATAGTATGTATTTAAACTTTGGGATCAAACAAATGGATTTAGCATTGTTTTTGAAGCCCGTTGCATCATATTGCTATACAAATGTTGCATGATATCATTGAAAGTTGGACTATGTGATCAAGCGCGGTATATATAAATTAAAATTTTTCTTTTTTTTTATTCTTACACCAATAAAACCCCTCACAATGTCCAATTACAAATAAATAACTCTTCAAACAAATAAACAAAAGAAGAGAAATACGATTCTCACTTACTATATCTATTGAATACAATTTCTTGAGTCAAAACCTTGACTCATTACTTTAAGAGAATAAAAGAGCCCAACACAAAATTGGGAATAAAAGAGCCTAATACAAAATAAAATTTAAAGAAGTAAAATTGCTAGAGATAACTTCAACCGGACCCCACACATATTCTCCTCCTTCCAACGGTGCTCGGGATCAATGATCGGTCTCTTGATTCTCTTACTTGTAGTAAAATTCTCTCAATGGCATATGGATCTTGATTTTAGTCTTGCTCAAACCCCTTTGGCTTAACCTTTAGAGAGATGAGATATAGAAATCAAAGAGAGAGGGAGATATCTACTAACTAGAGGATCCTCCCCTTTGCTACTCACAAACAATAGATTCAAGAAGTTAGGGCTACGCCCCTTTTCAAACCCAAGAGAGATCAACTAGGTTGAGGTGCACCCCTTAAAAGACTTAGAGAGAGCGAGATGATGCTCTAAGTTGGGGCGTGCCTCCTTTAGAAAAATCTTGAAGAGAGACAATTCTTAGATAGAGATGTGTAAAGATTTATGAGGTGGGAGAACCTCTATTTATAGATTTTATATGCCTTAGGATTTGCCATGATTAGCAAGATCAAATCTTGATTGTCGATCTCATGAGACTTGTAGGGTGAGAGATGTGAGACATCCATTCCTTTGATCCACCATCAAAATTCAAATGAAAGTTACTATCAAGATTCAAAGGAAGGTGCTAGAACCTTATTTTCCCTTTCCTAAACCTATTCACGTCAAATCTTTAAATAATGAAAATATATTTCTTACTTTCTATTTTCGTATATCTATTTCTTATTTCTTGAATCAAACAATCTTGATTCATGAGACTTACTAAATATTTCAAATATTTCATTTTATTAGGCTAACGTCACCCAAAATTAAAAAGCCAACTTGCATGAGATAATTATCACCTTATTTGGTGATCAAGTAATCCTTACTTGTGGGGTGTGCCACTCCTTGGTGGCCTCTCATGGGCCCCACTCAATTACCACATGTGTAAAATGGGATCCCATATTTTATAGAGGGTCCCACATAATTATAGAAAATACAAAATTTGAATTTTACAATTTTAAATCTCATATGTATATTTAAAACATTGGAAAATTATTGTCTTAATTCATAAATTCAAATGAAAAAAAATGAAATATCAAGAGATTCACAAAAATTTAAATAAACATTCTAGAAATCATATAACCTAAATTAATTAAAATTAATTAATTTTGATGGGAATCGGATCTGTCTAGGCCTAAGAATTTATCAATGCAAAAAAGCACTCAACCTTCAACTGCGTATCACGATCAACCTAAATTTCTTAAATTGACTCAGCAGTTCCCATAATCCACAGTCCATTGCAAAAGCTTATGATTGGACCATCAAAGTCAGCCAATAGACTAAATGATGCAATCTCAGCCTATGGATTTTAGTTTCTCCCCTAAAGACAAAATCATGGTCCATTAGACCATGATGCAACCACGACTCAATTGTGCATAGGGGTAATCTCTCGCACATGTACACGCTTCACTCTCAATGGTGAATCTCAATACAACTATCTATATATATATCATGTGAGGATATAACGATGAGGTTTTAGCCCTATCTCTAGAGGCTATTCATCACATACAAGGTTCATACTATCCCTTGGGTTTTTCAAACTCGCCTGGCTTAGTACGTCGAGCCTAGTCTGAGTATCAGCAAATAGCATTTGCCTATTATGGTTCACACGAGACCATACTCCCACTGAGTTTATGTTCCACTATATAAAATGCTTTTACAAACTCTCGTAAGGCCTTTAATGACCACATAAACCCAACATCTCCCGCTCGGCCTTTGAAGACCTTAGAATATCTCTTTCTCACTTTCTCATCCCCTTAATTACAATCTATCTCTCAAGCATATTTCACTTATTCTCTCTTATTATATTAATCATGATTTTTTCCATCAATCCTTTCACAAAGCATTTATGGAGGCAGCGCCTATATCTCTTTGCTGCTAGAATCTCATCCCAGAAGTGGTCATAGTCCATCTTTCATGTCTCATTGCGAATCACAGACTTGTTGTCGCAGAAATCATCACATACCCTCATCGCATAGGGTCGTATCTTCAGGAGCTTAAAGCAATTCTTCAATCAAGCTGCTCTCTTCTGCAGCTATACAACTAGCGTCATGCATCCTGGTTCCATAGGTGAACAATAGTATATTGTTCCAGCTGAACCATCAAACACAAGCAGGCTCTCTCATTGGAATATTGGGTTCATCTGGATCTTTCATAATAGGATACTTGTATATTTGAATATCCAAGTAGTTAAAGATAATCATAGGATTGTTAACATCTCCCACTTCAATTATAACACATAAGAAGTGTTATCTCAACATTCTCATGCTTATGTCATGAGTTAGTATCGCAAGTCTCATACCAAATAGTAACTCAATGGTCGTTTGGTTTCACAATATGAAAAACGTTCTTGAATAACAAAGGTTCAGCCACACTAGTCTTTTTGGTAGTATACCCATACAAACCAAGTTATCTAATCCACACAGCACATATCAAGGAGACCTAGCAAGATGGCCATCCTATGATATACCCTACGGTTCATAGTCTTAGGTAATTGAGAATTCTAAAAAACTCAAAACCAGGTCACATAATTGGTACTATAAAAACATGAGTTAAGACATGCAGGTATTTCAAAATAGTGCATAGATTAATGATACCTTTTCATATGTACATAAAATACTTTCAAGGCCCAATGTTTTATATATATATATATATTAAAACTCTCGACATGGTATATTTTCACAATAAAACTTAGGTTTTTCACAAATGATCCAATTTAATTTTAAATATATGCTTAATCTTTATAAATCATTTTGACAGCATTCACCTTCAATTACTTACTAAGTCATGTTTATAGCCGTAAAACAAATCATAAAGTCCATCTTATAATTTTATCCAAAATAAAGCATGACTAAAGAATGATTATCAAAACCTGACAAAACACTTCTTATTGGCAAATATAAAGATTTTATCATGAGATCATCATCACATGCAACACATCATATTATTAGACATTATTGGGGGGATGGTCATTAAGATCGGATTCCATCGGAACACTCTCTTTGTGCTTACATATTTGAATGCGTCACACTCATCTCTCGTCTTTCATACTTAAGTTTATAATCATTAATCAAACCACATCTCCATGTGTATCACTACCTTATGTAGTTCTTAAAAGCACAAGTGGGTACTAAAAGACAAGGTATTAAAAAAACTGGCTCTTTCAAACTTCTTAATTATTTCCTAATGTCATACACTTCATACATATTCATAAAAAAATAGCCAAAATATAATCAAAGAAGTATATAAAGCAAAAAATAAAATGTTATTGAATCATCTTTCCCCATATGACCTTACCATGTAATGTGAAATAGATTTCATACCTCAAAACCATGTAGTGTGATACTTAGACTTTCTTGATTCTTTGCTTTTACGTGCTGACGAACTTTTATGAACTTGAAAGAGCACACAACTGATGAAAAAACGCTTGGTCATAATCTTTTACACGTCGATGAAGCATCCACCTCTTCGGCCTTTGGATTCTCCTATACATATATAAAGAAATACTCTTCTTCATCATATCTCACAAATTTAATTCTCCCACTGAGTTTTAAAGTTTCTGTGCTGTCACCTAGTCTCTCTACATATCCCTTCATTGTGAAGAAACCAAGATGCTTTTACATGCTTTACAAAATAGTGCTCTGCTCCATCCCTAAATCACACCATTTAGTGGGTCTTCGATTTAATGACATTCACATCACAATACAATTTTCATAGTAGAAAATCAAGTTGTGCACCTCTTAATAAAATAATTGTTTATCTTAATACATAAATGATTTCTTCCTGAAATGTTTTTTTGTTGAAAACTAGACTCAAACCAAAGCATAACATCATGGTGTAAATCCCAAGTAATATTTTCTTCAAATAAATAAATAAAGGACATTCACATCATAAAATATATCATACTGCAGAATTCCAGGATGAACACTATTTAGTAAAATTGTCTTTCCTCTTCACCTTCATGGAGTTTCCCTTTCAAACCTATTTTGTTTAAAAGTAGACACAGAATAACAACAAATATATCTTTACAGGCCTCATATCACTATGTTAAGTAGGCTTAATAAATATAAATATTTACATCTCAATGAAAATACACCAAACTATAAAAAATTCAAGATGACCTCTCTCCAATCCAAAATTTCTATTTTTTATTTCCCATGGATATGTCTCTCTCAAATAATTTATATTATAAATTAGACTCAAAATGACAGTTTAAAAACTTGGTGTGAGCCTTAAAATATTCTGTTAATAATAGAATAAAATCTTGACTTCTAAATCATTAAAACGATTTTCATTGCAGAAAATAACACTTGCACACATTTGAATAAAATGACTATATCTTTCAAACCACAAGGAGCTTCATGCAACTATTTTTGTTTGAAAGTGGACTCAATTTGATGAGTTACAATCAAATTTTAAATAAAAATAAAGTCATATGATTGGTGTTTCACGGAACTCAATGGACAGTTCCTGAATTTTATATGGTCAGAACTAACACCATTAATTGATGAGTCCATAACTCTCAATTCCCCCAGGATCTCCCATTGAAATTGGAGGTCGTCCTCTCAAAAATATATAATATCATTGAAGTATGTATCAAATAAATACCTTATTATCTTCTTCATATCATTGCTTCAAAACAACACAAAATACCTCATTCTACAGACTGTCTTTTCGATGATTGAACATGCCAATAATTGAAAGTTGGACTATGTAATCAAGCACGGTGTATAGAAAATAAAATTTTTCTTATTCTTACATCGGCAAGACCACTCACAATGTCCATTTACAAACAAATAACTCTTGAAATCAATGAATAAATAAAAAAAGAAAGATACAGTTCTCACTTGCTACCACTATTGAATACAATTTCTTAAATCAAAACATTGACTCATTGCTTTATGGGAATAAAAGAGCCCAACAAAAAATAAAATTTGAAGAAGTAAAATTGTCGACGATTACCTCAATTGGGCTTAGTACACCCCATACTGAGTCACCTCCTTCTAATGGTGCTCGGGATCAATGATCAGTCTCTTGCTTCTCTTACTTGTGGCAACACCCTCTTAATAGCATATGGATCTCGATCTAGAATTAACTACCAAAGGCCTCAATGTCTTAGCGTTGCTCAAGCCCCTTGGATTGATCTTTAGAGAAATAAAAGATAAAAATCAAAGAGAGAGAGAGAGAGGGAGAAATCTACTAGCTAGGGGATTCTCCCCTTTGCTACCTGCAAACAATCGATCCAAGAAAGGGTCATGCTCCTTTCAAACCCAAGAGAGATCAGCTATGTTGGGGCATGCCCCTTAAAAAACTTAGAGAGAGAGAGATGATGCTCTAGGTTGGGGTGTACCCCTTTTAGATAGATCTTGGACAGATTGATAATTCTTAGAGAGAGAAGATAAAAGAGGTGTAGAGATTTATGCAGTGAGAGAACCTCTATTTATATATTTTATATGCTTTCGAGTTTGTCATAATTAGTAGGATCAAATCTTGACCGTCAATCTAAAGAGACTTGTAGGGTGAGAGATGTGAGTCATCCATACTTTTGATCCACTATCAAGATTCAAATGAAGGCGTTAAAATATTATCTTCTCTTTTCTAAACATATTCCCGTGAAATCTTTAAATAAGAAAAATATATCTCTTACTTTCTATTTTAGTATATATCAATTTCTTATTTATTGAATCAAGCAATCTTCATAAACAAAACTTACTAAATATTTCAAATATTTGATTTCATCATGTTGACTTCATCTAAAATTAGAAAGCCAACTTACATGAGACAACTATCACCTTATTTGGTGATCAAGTAATCCCTATGTGTGGGGTGTGCCATCGCGTGGTGGCCCCTCATAGACCCCAACCCAATTAGCACATGTGTAACTGGGTCCCCATATTTTATGGAGGGTCCCACATAAATTTAGAAAATATAAAATTTGTATTTTAAAATTTTAAATCTCATAGTTTATTTAAAGGGATTATATACAATGAGACCATTTACCTTTGGAATAAAGAGACCACAATTACCTACAGACATCCGATGTGAAATCTGATAGCTTGGATGTCACAAAGTTCAAGAAAAACTCTTCTGAACTTTGAGTTGGTCAATGAAATAATGCAGCCACCCAAATTCACATCCAGTGGTCAGATTTATTGTGCCCATCTTGTACCAAAGGTAAATGGTCTTATTATATACTTTCCCTTATTAAAAACATTGGAAAATGTTTTTTTTTAATTTATAAATTCAAATGACAAAAATAAAATATAAAAAAATTCACAAAAATTCAAATAAACATTTCAAAAATCATATAATATAAAATTATTTAATTTTAATGGGAATCAGATCCGATCTAAGAATTTATCAATGCACAGGAGCACTCCACTTTCAACTGCGGACCACGATTAACCTACCTTTCTCAATCTGACCCAGCAGTTTTCATGATCCACAGTCCACTGTAAGGGCTCATGATTGGACCACCAAAGTTAGCCAATAGACTAGGGGACGCAATCCCAGTCTATGGATTTCAAGTTCTTCCCTAGAGATAAAACCATGGTTCCTCAGACCATGATGCAATTACGATTCAATGGTGCATAAGGGTAATCTCTCGTACTTGTACATGCTTCACCCTCAATGATAAATCTCAATACGTCTATCTATGTACATGTCGTGTGATAATATAACGATAAGGTTTTAACCTTATCTCTAAAGGCTATTCATCATACAAAGGTCACACAGTCTCTCGGCTCTCATCTAGGCAGACTCCAACCTCATCAAGGGCTAACCAAGCAAACCTTTCTCAGTGATATCTCTATACCCAGATACCTTGGTTTGTCCAAACTCAGCTGGTCTAAAACATCGAGCCTAGTCTGAGTATCGACAAATAGCATTTACATAGTATGGTCCACATGAGCACCACACTCCCACTAAATTATGTTTCACTATATAAAATACTTTTACAAGCTCTCATAAAGTCTTTAATGACCACATAAACCCAACAATCATTCCCCTAGATTGTATATTATTTTGAAATACTACATGGTATTTTTCAAAACTAGAAATGTTAATATCTTATATGAGTTTGAGATGGTCGTTGGAGGTTTGTAATCTTTTGAAATTGATTGTTTCTTTTGTAATTGAGATTTGTTGACTAGTATATTTCTTCCCGATATTGTTGGTTAGCACGATGAAAAAGTTTTATCTAAAGCCGTAACTCCAAACTTTGCCAAAAAAATGTTGTTTCTGCGTTGGATTGGAACTAAAATTTATTTTTGCTCCTGATTTTTCAAACTCTTGAAGTTCCAAAAAGGTATAGATTTTGAACATGTGAAAAAGGATTAACCCAAATAATATGTTACAATACATAACTTTAAGGCTTAATTTTTTTTTTCCAGATGTATAATTGCCGAGGTCTAAATGTTTGATTAGACGGTTTTTCTTTGTACCAAAATTTTTCTTTTTGATATGGTTTTGCGATGATCCTTTACTTTACTAGTGTGAATGCTTGGCCATTAATTACTTTTTAACCACAGTGAATCCGCTTGACATGGAAACGAGCCAAAGTAAAAACAAGAAAGGGAATTTTACAAATAGATTCCCTTGTAAGATGCATATTTTTTTTTGAGAAAATATTTTTGTAGACTCTATTTTTAATTTTCATTTATCTAATAAAGATTTCAAAATGTATTTCGAAGCATAGAGATCCGATCTTTTAGGACAAAGTTTATATAAGGATGCAACTTTATAATGTAGAGCTTCGGATGCACTTCAAAAATCCATCGGAAAATGTAGTTTTAATGTTGAAAAATTGTTTGATTGATCATCTCGACATCGAGATGTTAGACTATGAAAAATAAAAAGATTTTCAATCTAAAAAATAGTGCATTTTATATCATATTATCTACACCATCCACTTTTAAGATTTTCATTTGTTTATAGATCTACTTGATTTTAACTATTTTTAAAATTTAAAATTTTATAATTAAATATAAAAATAAATTTTGAGATAATCCTAAAAACATTTTATATCAAAATTATATACCATGATAAAATTAGAAAGCGCACCTTACCTCTACAAATACGGATGGATCCGTATGCCACCTGCACCCTATCTTTTAACCACTTAGATACGGATGGATCCGTATGCCAACTGCACCCTATCTTTTAACTACTTAGATGAACTTTACCCACTTTCTTCCTATCTTTTATAGCTCAAATTTTATTTAAAAAAAAAATAAAACTTTTTTTTTTTTTTTCTTCTAAATCCCTTCTCTCTCTTCACTTCGCGTGTTTCTCCCTACCCCGTAAACTCCCCAACTGCTCCTTGTAAGTCCACTTCGCGTGTTTCTCTCTCCCCTGTGAATCTCCCCAACTCTTCCTTTTAAGTCTTAATGCCCTTCCCTACACTATCAACCTCATCAAGAAGCTCTTGAGTCGCCTTCAAATATTTTTAACCCATCGGAACCCCCTGTAAATTTGATGAAACAGAGTCCACAGTCCCCTGTTTCATTCTATGAGATAATCCACGGCCATTCGAATGCCATTAGATGGTTGTTGGGAAAAAAGACTCAAAGAGTGAACCCCTTGTTATGTTTGATCAAACGCCATGGGTGCTATTCAAATACCCATATGAGAAATCGTGATTTCCTGAACAGGTTGGAAATGAGAGATTGAGGCTGAACTGTTCATATTTACGATTTGGGGAGGATTAATATAGGCCTTAGATTGATCAGTTGCTTGGAGAAGGGTGGGTTCATTGCCCTATTTCCTCCATTGATTGTCTTGGTGATGGCCTGAAATTCGATAGGCAAGCAAATTCGGGTCTATGACAGGCGGGTTTACAATGAGTACTTGGCGTTGTGCGCCTGAGGTTGTTGGTTTCAGTTTTAAGAGAGATTGGTACCAATTGTTAAGGGATTTCTATTAACATGATTTACAAGCACCATGTTTCCTGGATTTGCAAAGGGCGTCGCCTCTGCATAACCCACATATACAGGGTTCATGCTATAGAAGGTTTAGGGATTATACTATAATGGGCTTTGACTTTGTCTCAATTTATAACATCCGGCCATTGGAGATTGATTTTTTTTACAATGGCTAACTGTAAATACGTTCCAATAATTATGAAGGATACTTATATTATTGCTGTAGAAGATAATGGACGTACAATTGTTACGCAGGTTTTCAGCTGGTTCTCTTCTCCTTCTTCTCTTTCTGATTCTCTCTATAGCCTCTACTTCTCCCATGACACTCTCTCTCTTCTTTAAATAGAGGGTGATGTAGGAAAATAAAAATAAAAAGAATGGTTGAGATAATATACCCTATCTTAAAGTCTATAAGAGAATCTACACGATATCAAAATTTATTAACTCATTAACTTTTTTACAATGAACTTTTTTTATCTCCCTCCAAATATACTAAAAAAAATTAAGAAATAAGATAAACAACAGACTTTCCTATCTTATCTCTCCCCTATTTTCTCTTTTTTAACCTAGCTACCTTTTATCCAAACCTTCTCCTTCAATAGATAGCCACGTTTTACCCATAATCTACCGTCTTCAATAGATAGCCACGTTTTACCCATAATCTACCGTCTTCAATAAATAGCCACGTTGCCAAAAATAAACCCTCTAAATTTAACATTATTCTATTTATGCTCTTAAACTAACCTGATTTAACCTTATTCTAACTACATTTTTAAACTACCCGGGGAAAGTTTTCTATGTTTCCCCTACAACATAAAGTTCTACCTTTCCCTTACCATCCAACAATCTATTTTTTATCAAGACAGCCACTTACCATTTGATCTTAAATCCAACGTCTCAAAGTATTTTATTTTTAATTTTTTTAATGCAATTTTTTTTACTATGAAATTTGGTATATATTATCTTCTCTTTGGGACGCACCTATAAAAAATAGTAACAATAATTTTGCGATAAAAACTAATGACTAAAACACCTCTTGAATCTTTTAGGGGTATTTTGGTTAGTTTATTTATTACAAATATTTTTTTATATTTTTCTATTAGTGTTAGTTTAAGAGAGGAATGGACATCTAAAATTTGGTGTCAAAATAGTTTATAGAAAAAAATTAAAAATAAAATAGTGTAGAGACATGATATTGTGATTGGGACAATCTTAGCCGTCCATTAAAAAATGAACGGTTGGATAAAAGGGAGGATAAAACTTCTATGTTGTAGGGGAACGTAGAAAGCTTTCCCAACTAACTGATCAACATCAATTCACTCACAACTCATGCCCACCTATCCCTGCACAACTCTTGCCCACCTATCCCTGTGCACCTCATGTTCTTGAGTTAAAAAATAAACACAAAAATCTTAATTATATATATATATATATATATATATATATATATATATATATATATATATATACTTTCTCTACAGGGTGCCATAATGCTTTTACGAATACTAAAACTTAGGTTTATTGATGATTAGGTCATGCTAGTCAGCTATATATATATATATATATATATATATATTTTTTTTTTTTTTTTTTTTTTTTTATTTTTTATTTTTTATTTTTTTTTTTTGGCTAACCGTGATACAACTTCATTGCTTGAATAAACCCTCTCTTCCCAATCGTCTGCTTCATCAGTGACTGCAATCATAGAGGAGAACTCATAAAAAGGCAACCCCAACTTTTAATGTTGCCAACTATATGAAATAGCGAGACAGCTGTGCAAAACCTAATGCAAGAGAGAGGGATTTTCGTTCGAACTGCCGGTCGGAACAAGTTGAACCACACTAGCCTCTACGCTGGTTTGATAACCAATCTAGTTTTAAGAACACTATAGCCGTTATTCAAGGAATCTCCAGTAAAGTGGATGCTCACTCTAGAAAGTAACTAGTCGTAGTGACAAGATTAACATGTTCTTCTTTATTATAGCCATTCAAGGCTCCGGGAAATATATTATTGGTGTAATACATTACTGTATAATGCATTACTTGTAAATGGATTGTTACTATTTAGGTAATATGTAGATGCAACTTAAGAAATATATTGCTACTGTTTCGTTACGTTTGGAATAAATATGGGAAATGCATTACCAACATTTTACCAGCACTCCCTATAAATTATCATTTCTTTTTTTTTTTTGTCATAAAATTCCATTCAAATACAGAATTAAAATCATTATCACATCATTCCAAAAAGATTTTCTAATAATAACATCACCATTCCAAAAAGATTTTCTAATAATAACTTATACCATTCTAAAATTATAATAACATCATTTCCTACCTATTTTGTATGCCTTTGCTTGACTGTGGTTTCAATATGATAAGTCATTGAAATAATATGATTGGAATAATATGATTTTATTGTGATAAACTTTATTTTTATTTATTTTTTATAGAAATCTTTCAAATGTCCCTCCATATAATTTCAAATAAACAATAAATTTATGATATCAAATTCAAAATCTTTATAGTACAAGTTAGAAATGAGAAAAAAGTTGATTACGAAACTAGAAGGTTTGGTAATTGTAAAAAAATTTAAAATATCAGAGGAGACTCGAGAGGTATCTTATTTCAATTGAGCTTTTACTAATTTCTTATGAAAATTATGTTGTGTAATTTCTCATTGATTACCAATTATTATTTTTATTATTCTTATTTTTATTACATAGGTGGCCAAAAAATACACATGAAATGATAGATTATTTACTATTAATTTTTGAAATTATGGTGTAAATACAACTCACACCTCCTAAGTTTGGCCATAAGTCATCATATTTTTTCTTATTACCTCTAACTATGTTCTTTTGGGCCTACACTTTGCCTCTTTTGAGGCTTCCACTTGAACTAACTCGCTCTTCCTAATGGGTGTTGTACTGGGTTTGTGCTACACAAGGCCAGTCTGCTTAAGTCTACTCTTTCTCTCATCTTATCGCCTATTGGTGCCACACCTAAAGTTTTTTTTGATGTATCCATTACGAATTACCTGGCTGTTTGCTCAAAATATGCATCAACTTTTGCAATGATACAAACACATATGACCAAAACAGATTTTTTTTTATTATTATTATGTTTGTTATTTGGATTCTTGGGATTAGAGTTCTTGGGCACCAGTAGACACCCTGTTTATTTTAAATCCAAAACAACATTCTATCAAAGAACCTCTGTTTAATTGACTTCATTGTTAGAATGGAGAGAGAGAGAGAGTAATTAAAAGAAAAGACGAATGGAATTGTGGTAGATAATACATTATATATATTATCCTTATACCTTACTCAGCAAAAAGGCACCTCCTTAGTCTCCTTTTCTTTCTCCCTTTTATTCACTCCTACTTTGTCACTAAAATTGTCCTCACATGAAGCTTCCTTAGGCACCAATATAGATTCTCAAGAGTATGGCTCTTAATGGAGACAGTTGCTCAATGGTAAGGCTCTTAATGGAGACAGTTGCTCAATGGTATGGTTCTTAAGGAGACAGTTGCTCAATGTGAGCAGGTGTTGTCGTAGTGAACGGATAAAGGCAGTTTATTGAGACCATATAAACCCGGATGAAGTGGGCTGTGTGCTTGACTTTTAGAATTAGGATATGTGTCCTCAGGAAAGTGTGCTCCTTGCCTACTTCCCACGTCTTAGCTGCTATTCCTTCTTTCATGGGGACTGTGGTCTTCCAACTCAACATTTCATCCAAGTACCTCCTCTAACAATGGATACTGGCAAGAGCTGACTTGATGAAGCGTTAAGTCGCTGACGTGATGTTGCCTTTAGGTAGCATCAAATCATTGACTTGATATCTCATTTAGGTCAGTGTCACAGTATATGGACGAGAGTTTTCCATGTACACTCATAAGCTGTTTCCCATAGGCCTTGTAGAGTGTGCCATGGATGCAATCATGATAGTCACAAGATAGAACAGTTCATAAAATATTAGTGATCTATCAAAGACATGAGCCATATTGGGCATATGCTATTTTAGAGATAGGCTATATGTCAGAACCATGAGTCATGTTAGACACTAACCACTTAAGGCATAGGCATAATGCGAACATTTTCTCATGGGCAATTGTGGCTACTCCAAGCCATAATTGTTGGGATCTTCCAACCCAAGTCGTGATCCTGCTCCGGAATATTGCTCCGGTGCTCTGGGAAAGGAATCTTAATGGGATCTCAATTTTTAAATTTTGGAATCTCGATCCCCGTTATTAGGGAACCCAATCTCCAAAGTGATTATTTGTTTTATTTATAGCCAAGTAGCATTGCAATTATGCTTTTAATATCTATGCATTGCTTACTGGCTATAAATAAAGAAATTCTATTTTAAGCTCAGGAGCGAGATCCCCTATAAAGTTGAGATTGAGATCCCAAAAGGCAGTATGGAGATCCCCAAAAGGTGGGATTGAGAGCCCAAAACTTTAAGGATCTCAATTCGTAACATATACATTGTACGGGCAAGTTTCGATAACATTGGGAAACATGCACATCGTATTTGCACATGTAGCATTTGTAATGCCATAATATGATGACTTTTTGTTACAGAAACTCATCTCTCATGACATATCTACAACATGTATATGAAACACAATTGGGCACCATCTTATTTCGTAGACAAATTGCAATTTGGGCCTATTTGAAAATTTCTCCCAACAATTTGGCCTCAAAGAATGTATGATTTGCGAATTTGAATTGATTACCAATTGCAATTAAACCCCAAATTGAATTTTTTGCAAAACCAACTTTTGTTTTGCAACAAAATTCAACTTGGTTCTCTCTCTCTCCCTCACTTTGTCACTCTCCACCCACCACCACCATCACCTTTGCCAGCACCACACTACCAACCCATCATCATATGCTCTCCGCCCACCACCAACATCACCATTGCCACCACCACACTACCACCCCATCATCATACCTCCACTACCACTGCCTACCTGCCACCACCATAACCACAACACCACCATCACTCCACCACCATCCATCTGCCGCCACCACCAACACCACTGTCACTCCACTACCACCACTCCAATGCTTACCCGGGGACACCGCCACCACCACTACTACACACCCCAACACAACCACCACCACCATTGCATCTCCACCATCATCACTGCCACACTATACAGCTGCCATCACACCATCACTATCACCACCACCACTATCAAACCACATAAAAACTATTTGTCATTCCAATTTTAAAATTAAAGGATAAAAGAGGTCCCAAGCTGGTCATTCCAGTCCCAAGCCCAGATAAAGGAAAGTGGTTGTGTTAGGTAAGGCAGCCAACATAAAACTTTGCTACACCTTTTCATAATAGCTGACTCTAAATAGTTGGAATAAGGCTTGGATGATGATGATGATGATGACGATGATAGAGCAAACAGATAATTGACCAAATTGACATTTGGTCAGTTACAAATTGAAAAATTCCATTTGACAAAATTTAATAATGAAGCAGTCCCTTACAAATAATGTTTAGAGGAGTACAAAAACCACCTAAACACTAGCAACTATAGATCAAACTACCCAGTTGAATACCACAAATAGCATGATTTAAGAATTGTTGAAGTGGCCCTTGCATTTACAACTACCACATTACACATCACATCAATCCAAGGCCTTTAATTAGATTTTGAAAGCACTTGTGCCATGGTACCTCAGAGAAAAATTCCAAGCTTTATTCTTAGTCAACTAAAGGTTTAAATAATCTATCCAACATTATAATGGTGATCGCAGGAGATCTAGATTATCGGTATTTTCACCCATCTTTTTGGATGACAAATTAAAATAACAATGAGCAGATCATTGGGTGGATCATTGAAAAGGCACTGGCCAAATCTGCCTCCTTCCTAAATACATGACGACCATCATCATCATCATCATCATCATCATCGTCAAAGTCTTTTTCCAACCAATTGGGGTCGGGGCTACACGAATCCTGATACACCATTCTACTCTATTAAGTGTCATACCCTCTGTGGGGCTATAAATCCCAATATTTTTTCTCATTACTTCTAACTATATCCTTTTAGGCCTATCCCTTGCCCTTTTAGAGCCTTCCACTTTAACTAACTTGAACTTCCTAATAGGTGTTGTACTGGATCTGCACCACACATGACCAAACAACCTAAGTCTACTCTATCTCATCTTATCGATTATTGGTGTCACACCTAAATTTTCTCAATGTATATATTTCGAATTCAATACCTTCTTGTCTTCCCACTCATCCATCTCAACATCTTCATCCCTACTACACTCATTCTATGGGTATATTGTTTTTGACCGCCCAACATTCCGCTCCATTGAGCAAAGCTGGTCTCACAATTGTCCTATAGAACTTACATATTTTTCTTTTAAATGTTTACTTTGTATTGAAGAACGAAAAAAGTACAAAATTGCAACCCAAGAGATCAGGAGCTATATACAACAAAAAATAAGGCTCCCCTAAAGGGACGGTGTATAAAGACCAGACGGGCAGAGAGAAGAGGGGTGATCCACTCGCAGCACGGAAGGACCAATGCTACAAAAAATCTCTTAGTCCCCTAAATTTGTAGCTCCTTGTTTAGCGAAGGAGTCTGCCTGAGAGTTGCATTCACACCAAACATGTCGCCATGACACAATGAGACCCAAACATAGGCAAGAGATTTCTTCAAAATTGAGCGCTAGGGACCAAGGGTACGCAGCAGTGCCAAAGGCCCAGCAATTACATTCTTTGAGTCACCTTCGATTACAAAGGTTGAAGACCAATTGCGATCGAAGAGTTTGAGGCCTTTTAGGAGGGCCCGGGCCTCATCCGAGTGGAAGTCAAAGTCACCAATAGGTTTAGAGCAGGAGGCAAGGATAGTGCCTTCATGGTTCCTAAACAGACCGCCTATTCTAGCTGGACCAGGGTTGCCTAGGGAGCAACCGTCAAAGTTAAGCTTGATGGAATCACGATCAGGTGCCTTCATGGTTACCGGAATTTACATATTCCATTGGAAATACAATTAATCATAAAAATCTGACATATTATTTAATTTCTTAGGATAAACAAGCAGTCATAATATGGCAATCTGCCATGAGATCATAATAGGTAACTAATGATTAATGAGGGGGAATGAACGATTATCTTCTATGCTTGCAGATGACTGATATGAAAAATGGAATCTAATGTGAAAGAAATGATAAGCTCATACCCATATCAACCAGCGTAGAGACTGGGCACCTTTGGCTAGAACACTGCTATCCAGTTCTTCCCATGATTCCTCCTCTACAACCTTCAAACTTGGCTTTAAAAACTTCAAGCATCTCCATGCTGTAAAATCACTTCTGTGACTGCCTCTGCAATTCTCACAGTAAGGTTTACTAAGTTAATTGAATGAGCTACAACCTACCATTAGAAATTAAGAAAATGAAAGAAAGTGAAACAATCAGCACCACCAAGATGTCTGTGAATGTGTTTGCAGATAAATATGTGATATTTCAATCTCAGAAACTGGATTCAAGAATGTCATTTGTCAAGGCCCATAACAGCCTTCCATACTTGACAGTTACCAACAGTTTCATATCGGACCTTAAAGGATTTTGCTACTCATGAATTGAAACCTGGAGCAACGATAATAGTAACATAACAAAGAATTTTTGAAGAGTACATACCCACAACGCAATATCTCCAATCTATGGCACGGGAACAGAAGGTGTGAAACAGCATCTGCAGTTATTTTGTCACATTGACTGCACAAATGAAAAAGAAAAAACTAAAGTAACAACAACCCAAGTCAAAGGTGACTCTGGAACTCCGCCCTAATAAACTGAAAGCTGTAATCCAATTGTAATAAATTTGGCATTAGAAAATCAAAGAATAATAATAGTTCATGGTAATTTCCAAAAGCAAAATCAACATACAACCATTTAACAAATACATGAGATATTGTTCCCAGACCAGTCTTCTTTTGCACCATTTTGTTTACAACTCCAGCCTCACTTCTAGGAGGGACTGGAAATGATTAACATGTTATATTGAGATGGCAAATGCATAACTAAAGGTCATCAAGATTTAGGATGGGTGCCAAAGAGAAGGTTTTTGGCACCCATCTATGGGAAATTGGACTATTGTGGCTTCCTTTAACAATATATGCACCAAGAAATCTAGGAATCACAGGAAGATGTTAGATTGGTTTACCAGAAGGAGACAGATTCCCCCTTGGAACATGGGATGTGATTTTGCAGCCATTAATCTTTCGCAGGCAAACATAATCTGCAACCTAGCATAAAATACTTTTGAGTTTGCAGGAGGAATGAGCTGGTTGGCTTGTCTTTTGGGTCTTGCGGCCTTTTAAGGCCTTACCACTTGTATTATTACCCCATGTTGGTTGGAAACTGTGGGCAAGTCCCAACGCAGCAGAAACACAAAAAGATTAAAAAAAAAATGAGAATCAGATACAATTACATACCTTTGGAAGTCCAATCGCCCTGTTGTGGACCTCCTCTTACTTTTTGCTCTTGTGGCTACTCCTTTTTAAGGGTCGAGAGTTTGATGCTCGCAACCTCCGGTCAACCTCCTTGATTACAATAACCAACAGGGTTACCTCACAAAGCAAGTCACGGTCCTCAATGGAGATGGCCCGAGAGTTCTTGCAAAATTGTATGGTTAAATTTCTTTTTCCCTATAGAGAAAAGTGGGAAAAAGATGGTTTGATGGGGCGGTAGAAAGAGGGACCTAGAGACGGGTGTACCACTTTGGCTGGTAAGTGATCTCTATAAAAAAGAATCTCCTCTCTTTCTAAACTCTCTAATATAGAGACGCCCCCTTTCAAGATTCCCTACTCTGGATAGTTATCTTTTCAACCTAGAAATCCATCCAAATCCAAGATCTAGATTCATATTTTCAATTCAAACAAGATTCTCTCAAAATATGCTATCCAGAAAATAACTATCCTAATCTTATAGGATTCCTTTTTCAGAGGAAGATGCCGCACATAAAATTAGAATTAGGTGGGCAAAGTGGAGATATGTAACCGGAGTTTTATGTGATCACCGCATAGTTCTATAGAACAGTTGTGACACCAGCTTTGCTTTATGGGACAAAATGTTTGGCGGTCAAGAAACAACATATCCATAGGATGAATGTAGCTGAGATGAGGATGTTGAGATGGATAATTGGCAAGACAGGAAGGGATAGAATTCAAGATAAATACATTAGGGAGAACCTAAATGGGCTGGCTAGTGTGGCACTGACCAAGTACAATACCTGTTAAGAGGTGTGAGCTAGCTCATGTGGAAGAACTAAAAAGGGCAAGAGGTAGTCTGAAAATAACGTGGTTGGAAGTAATCCAAAAAGATATGGGGATTTATGGCCTCACTGAGTGTATGGCCTTTAATAGAGCAGACTGACGGACATGATTTGTGCAGCTGACCCCAATTAATTAGGAAAAGGCTATGATGATGACAAGTAGGGAGAACTTACGTGTGGCTCCAACAGGCGATAAGATGAAAGAGAGAGTAGACTTTGTGGGCTAGCCATGTACAGCATAGACCGAGCACAACAGCTGTTAGGAGGTGCAAGTCGGTTCAAGTGGAAGGCTACAACACGACAAGGGGTAGGTCTAAAAGGGCATGGTTGGAAGTAGTGAGAAAAGATAGGGGGACTTATGGCCTCATTAAGGGTATGATCCTTGATAGAACAGAATGGCAAACCAAGATTCGTATAGCCAACCCCAAATAGTCGGGAAAAGGTTCTGATGATAATTTATGGACCATAAATCTTTTTCTCTCTCACTTGGTGCACTCATTCTTTTCTTTCACTGTGATTTCCTACCTTCGTTAAATGGAGCTCCCCCCTTTTAACCTCTTATCATGTGGGCCATGTTTTCCCCTCTACTTTATGTAATACATTACTTCTTTGTCTTTATTCTCATGTGGTTTAATAGCTTTAATGGTCTTCCATCTATTAAAGAAGAGCATGCTCACTACCTTCTTTTGATGTGGCATTTCCTCTTTAATATTTATTATTTTATTACTCATCTTTTTCTCTCCCTTACCCAAGTGGGGTGAAAGCTTTTTATAATTCTTTAATTATGGGGGCATTAAGAAAGGGGCTATTTTACTCTCTCCCTCTCTCTCAACAATATGAGAAAAACTCTTTCTCTTTTGTTTCTAGCCATTGTCTCGTTTACCTCTCTTGTTGGAAATATACAACAAGCACAAGATGCAAAGAAGAACGGATAGGAGAGACAGACTATGGCATTGGGCTTGACGGAATTTCTCTCTCTCTAATGTTCCATCTCCATTGAGTATGTAACTTTTGATATTTAAAGAAAGAATGAGCAATTAGAGAAAATCAAGAGAGATAAGGAAAAAATACACATATTTGGTACTCTATTTTGTGCGGGAATGTTCAAGACCTTTCTTATATCATCCATTGATCAATACACATTTAATTGGATCATTTCTTGTATCATCCATTGATCGATCAAAGTAAATTTATTCCTGCATTTCATGCCCAATCGATGTCTTACGGGTGAAATTACTGATTAGAGATCATAAAAAAGATCATAAACATAAAGCAAATAATTCCGTAAGAAAAAAAAAAAATTTAAATATAAAAAATCCAAAAACAAAAAGAAAGACCTAAGAATATGTTGGAATTACAAAGAAAAGGGTCATTATAACACTACAGCGTAAGCCCGACGGCCCATATTGAATCTAGGACAATCCAATTACATTTTGTACTTGAATTTTAATTTTTTTTCTACGAATCCAAATCACTTGAAATTATGAGCGTCTATTCTTTAAAAATAGAAGAATCAAATAAAAACATCAAAAAAGCAATTCACAAAAAATAAATTGACCAATATCCCCAAAAACTTTCAAGGGTATTTTGATCAATTTATAATTTGCTAATTATTTTTTCATATTTTTATTATGTGCACCTTGCAGAGAAGAATGGACACCTCAAATTTTATGTGATTTGGATTTGTAGAAAAATATTAAAATTATATTATAAAATGAGGTTGTGATCGTCAGATCGGCCCAGATTCAATATGGGTCGTTAAGCTAACACTATAGTTGTTAGCTAGTGGGCTAACCTTATTTATATATATATATATTGTACGGGCATTGAGTGTGCAACTCAGAGACTCAAAAATATTATACTAGTCGGAACCGTTGCGCTTCGAAATTTTACCGAGACGGGGCATTTAACACTCCAAAGAAAACAAGCTCACTCATGCCTCCAAATCCCCTAATTTTGATCTCAGCGACTCCTTACTAAATATCGAGGTCAATTGACCACTGTAGGGCCCAGTTATATGGGAGTTTTGTTCCACCATGGTGAATAGCCACTAGGTAGTGAATGGTCAACGTGGTGAGGTCCTACCTATGGGGTGAGAACCCCAAATAACAAATAGGGAAGACATGCTAAAGTAGCACAATCAAGTCTCCAATTCTTAACCTAGTCACCAGATCTATGAAGGCACTCAAGGTCACTTGGTGACGGGCAATTATATACGGTATAACAAGAGGCAGGGAATATCGTATGCACCTCAATACGACTAATAACGGCACGTGTGACTCATGTCACACTATGAGTCGAACTACATGATGTAAATGATAAATAATACAAGATACTATATCAGATTTCACCAAACATGTCTCAATTCAGTCACATATGTGTGTCTTGTCGCAAGCAATGCATCAAGTGGGATGCTAATTGGAGCGTGTTGATGCACAACATACCACCCTACGCAGGGGAATTTATGTCAAGAAAACCTCTTTCTTCTCAATGACATTTCACACAAGATAATTTTTTATCTCCAAGTGCTTTCACTTATTGTGATACTTTGGATTCTTTATAGAAGCTAGTGTTGTCGAGTTGTTACAACACACGGCAACAGGCTCTCTAGCACTTGATCTGACCCCTAACATTGCAAGAACCTCCTAGACCATCAGCCCTCCTGCAAATGCTACACAATAAGCAATGTCCTTCGCCTCTAAGGAAGTCAATAGCAAACACGTCTGCTTCTTATTATACCGGAAAAGCGCTCCCACTCCAAGCGTAAAAAAATATCCTAAAGCGACCATAGCCATGGAACTAATCTCTTGGGACATTGTGGCAATCCAATTGGCTACAACAAAGAATTGTGACCTGATTCATCCTCATTAATGGAGATACATGTCAGGCATTCCCCTTCAATCTCAAAATGTCTATGGGGAACTCTGTCACTTGCACTCCTTTGATGCTTGAGAATGAATGGTGGTTCATTCCCGCTATTCTTGACGACTATAGGAATACTCACACTATAGCCCTTTAGTAGAGGAATCGCTTCACCATTCCCTATTTAAGATCCCACCGACCTCTCAGTGCTTAAGTACTTCGACAAAATGAAGTTCACATCATGAGATTCCACCCATTTCAAAATCATAGATTAGGATATACCTTTGAAGAAACATATCATATGAAAGGACATTCCATGGACCTTTAATCTAGATTACTAGTCATATGGGATGTGATAGACCAAGTTTTCTACTGGTCCACAACTCATAAGAGGTTTTAGGCACAGGTTTTGAAGGAATTCTAGTAAAAATGTACATAACAGTCAACAAAGCATCTCCCAAACAAAAGGTCAATACGATATGTGTTTCTGCCATCATGGAACTCCCTTGTAAATTAGGGAAAAATTCATTCCTTTTGCGATACCATTTTGATGCTGAGCATAGGATATCGTTTCTTGCGGAACCTATCCCTTGATCCGCATTGGACTTACCAAACAGTTAAGGGTGTACTTGTATCCCCCATCACTTCTAAGAACTTTACTTATTTTCCTTGACTGAATCTCAAACCCCCAACGTAAATCTCTTGAAGCAATCAACCAAGGAAAGAGAAAACATCCAATCTATCAAGGTGGGGTGCCCTTGGGAGGCCTTGGCGCCGCCCCAAGCAGATTGGACGTCGCCTAAGCGGGCTCCCAATGCCTAGACCAGGGCGTCCGCCTAGGTTTTGCCCTTGCCCAACGGTAGAAAATGTCGAGCATTTCCACAAAAATTCCTCCTTAATAAGGGAAGAAAAGAGGCTTAGGTGTGTTTCCAACCTCCCTTAAGTAATTTTTTTCTTTTGAATATTACCTTAAAATAATTTTAGAGGCATTGAAACCCAAAAAATTTAGAAAAACAACCATAAATTTTGGATTTTTTTTTATCAAAGAATTTTTCCAAGTTTGAATCATCTCAAACTTTGTCTCTTTTATATGAAGCATTGTGGAACACAAAAAAGTAATAAGGGTTATTTTAAGGTGATTTAAAGGTTCATACTCATCCAAAACATTGCAGATCGAAGATCGCACAAGGTTCGTTCTTATCTCTGCATTTGATATTTCTTAATTTCTCCAAAAGTCTACAACAGGTTCTAATTGGAGTGGAGATTCAGGATGGAAATATGGTTTTTGCTCGGGACAAAATGACAACAAAATCCATTGCAATTTTTGTTGTAATTAATTTAAATAACACTTCATTAGTACTAAGGGGGATATTGCCCCATGTAAGGAGGTCCTAAGAGAAGTTAGGAAGGAGATTCTTGAGAATATGGATGCCGAAAAAGGGAAGAAGGAAGCAAAAGAGGAGAGTATCGTAGAGTTGAGGGAAGGGGTGAATATCTATGGTGACAATGGGAGTGATGATGATGATGACGGAGGGGAAATAAAAGTGGGTTCCTCTCAAAGTTCAATGAGAGGCTTGTAGATGAAGAAGCCTTGTATGAAGGAGCCAATGGATGCCTTTGCCCCCCAATCCCAACGATGCAGTTGAGAAATAGAAAAAGCAAGTTACGATCAAAAATAGGTTCAAGACAGAAGTTTACTATATTCATCGGTTGTTTATCAGGCAGGTATTGCCCTTAATGCATCTCACTTAAGTAGCTTTTATACAATATTGGAAGCAATTTTGGACCAGGGTTGAAGGGCCCAATCCTTATAAGCTTAAGAAGCCATTGCTTCATAAGCAAGGTTTAGAAAAACACTGGGCGGTCCCTAGGCGCCCCGTAGGGGGGGAGGGGGGGTTGTCTCGAGTGCCCAGCACCCAAGCGAGCTACCCAGAACCTCAGGTGCCCAGAGGTTTGAAACATGCACATATATGCATATATGTGCTTTCTAAACGCACATATATGCCTATGCGTATTTATACATTTATATCTATTCTAACCACCTTTTTTATGCAAATTTGTGTGTAAATGTTGACACTTTCAAATCACTAAAACTTTTGCTTAAATAATTAAAAAAGTGAAAAAAAGAAGAAGAAACAAAACAAGTACATGATGTACTAGTCCTTTGGTGTCCATGCAGCATACTCAGTAGTCCATATTTCAAACCATCATGCTTATGGACTCCAAGTGTCCAATGAGACCAAATACCAATACAAAATGATGCTGTAAAAAAAATGGCATGCAAATGAAAAGAAAGAGATCTCTAATTATTCAATATTTTCGATGTTTTATGCTCAATTTTTCGATTGTCTAACCAGCTCAGAATTACCCTGAAGATCTTTGTAAGAACTTCATTTGGACCTTAAAATTTATTGCAATAATATATTTCAAAATTTCGCATTCCCAAAACATAGAAATATCCAACAAAATCCAAAAAAAATCGCATTTCCAAAAAAGTCACATTAAGATATGGTACGGCTCAGTGTTCCAAAAAGCGAACCACCCAGCGCCTAGGCGGATCTGGGAGCCTGGGCACATCACCCAAGCCTAGGTGCCCAAAAAAAGCGGTGGTCCTTGGGCACCCGCCTACGAGCCCAGGAAACCGCCAAGGCGGCCGCCTAGGCCCTAGACTTGGGCGGAGCCCAGGTCCAACGCCCCACCCAGAGGCGGAAATTGCTTTCGGTGGGGGTATTTTTTGTCCATTTTTTTTTTATGGGTTTTAGGTTCATTTGAAACCTAAAACTTATTGGAGCTCATTTAAGAGAGAGAAAGCCCCCAAAAAACTAGTTTTTCGTGATTTCTTTGAGATCAAAGGGTTCCTCAAAGTTATGAGAAATTGATCAAAACATCACCCATTGATATTAGACTTAATTTTTGATGTTTTATAAATCTATTGGGGGGTTTTTTAGAAGATTTTGAGTCCTTAGAAGCATCTTTGAGGTGGAAGTTTGAAGATTGAGCAATCAAACTCAAAGTAAGTGATTTTTTTTTTATTGCTTGTATAAATTGCATTATTTTGAGATGTCTTCTTCGGGATCTCATAGGAGTGGCGATCCCAGTTGGGAATATGGCTACAACCTAGATCCTAATGATAAAAATTGTATAAGATGCAATTTTTTTGAGAAGGATACAAAAGGGGGCATAAACTGGTTCAAAAAACATCTTGCTAGTATCAGGGGGGATGTTGCCCCATGTAAAAAGACTGCTGATGTTGTTAAAGAAGAAATAACCAAGTTTTTTAATATGGTAAAAATGAAAAAAGATGAGAGATTTGCCTCCATAACAGAGATTAGGTCTGGGGCTTGGGTCAATTATGATGATGATGATGATAGTGATGAGGATGGGATTGGGGAGGAATGTCAAGAGGTAGAAGTTGAACAATCATTTAGTGGAAAGGGAAAGGGAGTCGTAATTTTTTCTGGTTCTGGTTCTGGGACTAAGAAGCCTCGATTATGGGCCCTATGGATAGTTTTTAGCGTTGGTCTGACCTTGAGGTTGCAGAAGAGAAAACAAAGAAGCAAACCATGACAAAGGAAAAGTGAGAGAGAGCTACTTATCATCTTGCTACATGATTTTATGAGGCGAGCATTGCTTTCAATACCGCTCACTTAAGCAACTTCTATGCCGCGGTAGAGACAATTGGCCAATTTGGGCCTGGGATGAAACCCCCAACCCCAGCTTTCAGAGCCTCTTTTGAAAAAGGCGGTGAGTGTCACGAAGGAAGCTATAGAAGTTAAGAAAGATGCATGGGCTCAATATGGGGTATCTATTATGACTGATGCTTGGAGTGATAAGAAGAGAAGAAGTTAGATGAATTTGCTTATGACTTGTCCTTAAGGGACTGTTTTTTTGAGGTCTATTGATGCCTCTGATCATATCCATGATGCTCATTACATATTCCAAGTTTTAGAGAAGGGAATGAAGGAGGTTGGGGAGCATCATGTTGTACAGGTTGTCAAGACAATGTTGCTCCTAATGTTGTTGCAGCTAATTTGTTGCGCATAGCTTATCCTAAAATCTTTTAGACAATATGTGCAACACATTATATAGACCTCATGCTTGAGGCTCTTGGCGGTTTAACCGAGATATCAGGTACCGTGAAGAAGGCAAAGTCAATTACAAATTTCATTTATGGCCACCATCCCACCCTCAGCATGATGCGTAGATTTACAAAGAAGAAAGAGATTGTGAAGCCTGGGGTCACAAGATTTGTGACCTGGTACTTATGCTTAGATAACATATATTCGAGGAGAGTGCAGTTAAGGCAAATGTTTACCTCGGATGACTGGAGAGCATGCAAGTGGTCCAAGGATCAAGTTGGGAAACAGGTGAGAGATATTATCCTTTCTAAGGCTTTTTGGCGAGAGGTGAAGGGCCGCTCTTAAGGTATTTTTTCCTCTTGTCAAAGTCTTTCGCATGGTTGATAGTGACAAGCCTTATATGGGCTATATATATGAGGCCATGGAGAAATGGAAGAAAGAGAGCTCAAAATTTTGATGATGATGAGAACTGCTATAACTCTGTTTGGGAGATTATTGATGAGAAGTGAGATACGCAGCTACATCGGCCATTGCATGCAGCTGGTTATTATTTGAACCCAGCTTTGTTTTATGTTGACAAAGATATACACACAAATGACACAATTATGCTTGAATTTAATAAGTCTGTAGATGTGCTAGTCCTTGATTCTGATATCCAAGATATTATATGCGCTGATGAGCTGATAAATTACAAGTGCTCATTAAAGTCTTTTGGGAGTCCAATGGCAATGAGGTAAAGGACCAAAATTGATCCAAGTAGTAATAATATTCTTAAGCTCATCAAGTTCACGTAATCAAGTTTCATTTTTATAATTCTATTATTTATTTATGATTTTATTCTATATCTTTGCAGCCAATTGGTGGAGCCAACATGGGTGTAGTTCTCCAAATTTATAAAAGTTGATCATTCAGATCTTAAACCTAACCACTTCCTCATCCGGTTGTATGCGCAATTGGAGTGCTTTTGAAGGGGTAAGGTCGTAAAGGTAATTTGTATAATTGTATTAATAATACATGAACCATAGACTTTAATTAGTTTCATTTGATTTTGTTAGATTCATACAAAGAGAAGGAACAAGCTTGAATCAAAGAGGTTTAATGACCTCGTCTATGTCAAGTGTAATCGATTTTTGAAGGACATGTTTGATAATAGAGACCCCATTAGATCAAAAAACATGGACAACGCTATGGAGCGGTTAGTTGATGATGATGAGTCGAGGGGTATGAAGGATTGACATGGGACATGGTTATAGATGCTTCAGGGACATCAGCTGCCTTCCTAGGGCCACTAGATCTTCTGCACAGAGAATGAGGGTGGAGGAAGAAAAGGCAGATTCAGAAGAGACAGATGAGGACGACCAATATGTCGACGAGGATGACGATTCCGATGAATATGATACTAATGCAGCTGACCCTAATTTTTCTGATGATGAATGATGAATGTTGAATAATTATTAAACTTTGAACTTTGATTGAACTATGAATAGTAAATTTTAAGTTTTAATTGGATATGGATTATGGACCGACTTATGGTTACTTATGGAGTGTGTGCTAATGTGTACTATACTTTGAATTCTGATGTGCCCCAAATACCTAATTCTTATATTTTATACAATATATAACTATAGAATCCTTTTTGGATTCAACTGGGCTGCCCAGATTCTAGGCGCTTGCTTAGCCACTGGGTGGCCTGGACCTCCCAAGCCACCTGGGACCAACCTAGCGCTCTTTGAAACACTGGTATGACTTTCTTTTCTTTTTTTTACTTTTTTTCTTTTTACTTTAAGGTGTTAGAATACCCCCTTTCATGGGTCAAAATGACCCAAAATGGCCCCAAACATGCAAAAAAAAAATGTCGTTTTTATGAATGTTCCTAAGCACCCACCTAGCTTTCTAGGGCAAACGCCTAAGAACTTCCGCTCGGGAAGGCCTGCCCAAGCCTAGGCGAGACAGCCTCCTAGGCACTGGGCAAGCTGTTTTTTCAAACAATAACATAAGGAGGTACAATTCACAAAGGAGTGCCCCAAACCCACAAGGATGCGAGCATTCAATACAGGATCACAGGATCATGATTATGACAGGTACATGGAGTGATGTGAACAGAAGTGTAATGAACATAAAGGTGAATTGTCCTTTAAGGACACGAATTCTAAAGTTTATTGATGCATTTGATAATGTACAGGATGCACAATTCCTTTTTACTTTAATTGACAAGTTCAATGAGGTTGGGGAAGAGAATGATATTCAAGTGGTAATTGATAATGCTATAGAAAATATGGTTATTCCTAATTTATTTGACTAAAAGCGGCCTTGTAACTTTTGAACTCCATGTTTAGCAAAGTGCATAGACCCATGCTTAAGGCTATTAGTGAACTGCCTAGGGTATCAGGTACACTTCCTAAGGCTACAGTCGTGACAATGTTCATATATAGTCACACCATTGCCTTCAGCATGATGCACAAGATCGCTTAGAAGAGCGATATAGCAAGGGCTGGGGTAACCGGATTTGCCACTTCTTTTCTAAGTTTACAAAGAATATTGTAGAAGAGAAAGCAATTGAGTTTGATGTTAACTTTAGAAGAGTTATCTAGATGTAAGTGGCCTAGATGTGCTAAAGGGGAAAGGGCATGTGACAGTGTGTTTAAGAGTTTGTCAAGTGGGTAGTCTACTCGGTTAAAGTCTTTCTACCCTTAGTGAATTTTAAAAATAGGTTAATGGTGACGTGAAGCCCATTATGGGCTCTAAATATGATGCACTAGATGGAGGTAGCAAAAGCTTTGGTCAATGATGAGAGTACGTATTGCTCAATATGGGAGATCAGCGTTTTAAAAAACGCCGAGTCGAACCGGACTCGCCCGGTTCGACTCGGAAATAGTGAAAAAGGAACCGGATCGCCCAAAAATCGGAAATCGTCCGGTTCTAGAGAGAACCGGACGATTCTGTACAGTGAATCGCCGATTCACTGTACGGAATCGACGAGTCCAAACAGTGAATCGGCGATTCCGTACGGAATTTTTTTTTTTTTTTTTTTTTTTTTTTTTGGTAATCCATGATAGATTTTTTTGTAATCCATGATCGAATTTTTTGGTTTTTTGCAACCCATAATAGAATTTTTTGTAATCCATGATCGATTTTTTTGTAACCCATGATAGAATTTTTTGTAATCCATGATCGAATGTTTTGTAATATATGATCGAAATGTTTGTTTTTTTTTTGTAATCCATGATCGAAATGTTTGTTTGTTTTTTTTTAATCCATGATTGAATTTTTTGTTTTTTGCTTTTTTTGTAACCCATGATAGAGTTTTTTGTAATCCATGATTGAATTTTTTGTAATCCATGATCGAACTATTTTTTTCTTTTTTTGTAATCTACGATTGAATTTTTTGTTTGTTTTTTTTTGTAATCCATGATCGAATTTTATGTAATCCATGATCGAATTTTATGTAATCCATGATTGAATTTTTTGAAAATTTGTGATTTTTTTTGTTTAATCCATGATCGAATTTTTTTTTGTAATCCATGATAGAATTTTTTGAAAATTTGTGATTTTTTTTTTAATCCATGATCGATTTTTTTGAAAATTTTTTTTTTTTTTTTTTTAATCCATATTATTCAAAGAGAAAACGAGAGAGATGATGATTCTGAGGCCACCCTATCCCAGCCATATTATTCACATATCGAGTCCCAACAGCAACAGTGTAGGGATGAGCACGAAATACTGTAAATTAAATACTGAATGGCGGTTCATGCAGGGAAAGAACATATCAATATTCGCATATTCATTCAAAAACATGAAAATTCTTAATGGAGTACCCTCATTTTTTATTGAATTCCTAAAAACCAATATTTATAATGAATTTTAATAATTTTTTCGGATTTTTTTGAAGCTTTATTCTGACCGATTCACCCGATTCCGATCCGGATCGCCGATTCGCCGATCCGGATCGGTTTTTGAAAAGCCCGATCCGGGTCACCGATCCGGTTTTTAAACCATTGTGGGAGATAATAGATTACAAAATGGGATAGGCAGCTTCATCAGCCCAGAAATTGTGTCGGCCATATGTCTTGATAGCCATACAGCACCCAACTTCGAAGGGCAGGAGTGGCATATTTAGCCAACCGACCCTTTTTCTTAGGCAGCTTCATCAGTCATTACCTGAAATTGTACTATTTGAGGTTTTGAACCTGAAGTTCTTCTGCACAAACTTAGGTATTGAGATAAAGGATGCAATTATGTCAGGCTTTGCCGTTAATGAATGTCTTGAGAGGCTAGATCTACACAATGACATCCAAGATAAGATATATGCTAACGAGTTACTTTTGTATAAGTGTACTTTGAAATCATTTGTGAAGGAAATGGTGGTGAGACCAAGGACTAAATCAAATGTAGGTAATTTCCTTAGTATTTATTAATTTTGCATAGTTTCATATGAATTTAGATATTAAATTTGGAGTTCCTTTGATATGGTAAAAATTTAAGACTATCATAGATTTAGTGATTCATATTATTAGGGTATTATCTTAGTTTTATAAGTCTGAATTGTGGCTCATATATTTTACTACAGTTCCACACAAAAGCAGGAACCAGCTTGAGAAAAAGAGGCTCAATAATTTAGTCTTTGTCAAGCATAATCTGATGCTATAGATGAGCATTTTTAAGATCCCAAAGAGAGATCCCATTTCATCCAAAGACTTGGATGATGCCAAAAGAGTGGTTGGTTGAAGATCCTTAGTGAGGGTTGACCTGGGATATGGTCGAGGAAGTTTAGGACCAGCTTCCACCCATAGGAGGGCTAATGACCACCACTACTAGTACACAAAGGAGGAGGAAAGAGAGGTGAGGAAGAGGAGGCCGATTCACAAGAAACTGAGGAGGACCATTATGTTGAAGAAGATGACGATTCTAATGATGGTTTGGAATCGGATGGAGGAGACAGGAATGAAGCCAATGATTATGAAGAAATTGATGATAATGATTGAAATATAAATCCTACTAATTTTCTTTTCATCTTTTGTCCATTTTTATGACATCCTAGTCATCATTAAATTGTGGCTTTGAACTCAGTTTTCTTTTCATATGTGGCCGGTCTTCCAACATTGAAGCAAGTCGAAGCCGACATATCCCTTGGAGCACGACACTTGCCTCACCATCTCATGGAATTCTAGCCCTTTGCATCCTCAACCTTCATTTCCTCTTTCATTTGGGGTTTCTAGCCTCAGGGCCAAACTGGCAAGGCGATTCTTGCACCAAGTTCTCTCCTTTACAGAACCATGGCCCCCAAGTCTAGTACAACCATATCCAAACTTAAACGATTCAGATGGATCCATCACTTCACAAAAACAAGAGATCATCAATGAAATTAACTTTTTTTGTTTTTCGAGGAATCGCCCGGCACCATTCAGCCAATTTCCTTCACACCTCCCACACCTAGTGACACCAAAATAATTAAATAGAAAATTGTAATTAGGGAGGTAAGTCAGCAATGAGGAGATTGCCTCTACCCTCATGAACCTCAGCACAAATAAATCTCCCCACTCAAATAGTTCCCAACCCAATTTTTCCACAAACCTTGGCATATAATGAGTGATGACATATGGCTAACCATCAATCCATCATAGCTCTCTCCATCTTAACTCCATCATGAGATCTCTTAGATCAACATTTATCACCTTCATTCTAAAGAAAATAGGTGCAATTTCTGTGATTGCTTCTAAACCGATAGACCTTTGTAATCTGCATTAGAAGATTTTCAAAATCATTGCTAATTAGTTATATCAGCGCAAAAGCTAGATTGATCATCAATCAATACAAGATGCCTTTGCCAAAACATAGGCATATTCAAGCAAGCTATTGTTGGCCATGAAATTGTTCACAGCCTGTGCAATGAACAACTAGAGAATGCGTTTTGTTTTAAGATAGTTCTTCAAAAGGACTAAGTTAATTGAAAATCCTTCAATTAACTAAACTGATGTCTTTCTTTGGAGAAACCTTTAACAATTGCATACGAATGTGTTTCACCTCCCCTGGATTTTCTGTTATCATCAATGACTCATTTGGAGCTTCCAAAGGCAAGAATGGAACAGGACAAGACAACACGCTCTTTCCCTACTTATTTCTCATCGGTCTGGAGTGCTTTAGAAACCTCCTTACTAAAGAAACTAAGGGTCTGTTTGGGCACCAGAAGATGCCTCTCCAAGATGATTAGCGATCTCAGACATTTGGCTCACAAAAATGCAGCAGAGATACATCTCGCTGAGAGAAGCGTCTCCTTATTTTGGGGCCAAAAATGAGACCACACCTCCTCAAAAAAAGGTGGAATATGAATCCCCAAAAGAGCCGCTTGCCAAGCTCTCTCTCTCTCTCACCTCTATTAATATTTTGAGTTTTTAATTTAGGGCATTTCTCTTTTATTGTTGATATTTCTAGTTTAGGATTTTTTTGGGAGGGGGGGCGGGAGCCGGGGCCAGGGGTGGGGTTGGTTTAGCTGGTTTGCTGTTGGTTTAGGGTTTTATTTCTAATTTGATTTTGGGTTTTTATAACTGATTTTAGCCCCTTCTCTTTTGCTCAGTTTGCTGATTTCTAGCAGTAACTCTATATTACTTGGGATAACATGTTCCCTTACACTCGTTAGCCAAGTAGTTAGGGTGCTTTGATGGAAGAGGCAAGTAATTATTTTCATAGATCATGAGTGTAGGTCTATCCTCCTCCTGGTGGTTAGTCTAGAAGTGTTACATTGAATACCTACAGTTTCCCCCTTTTCCGGGCACCCAGAAAGCACATTGATCATGTGATCCAAGACTTTGGGTGGCTAACACAACAGAATGGTTGGTCTTTAGAGCATCCTCCTCAGTTGTGGATCTGAGGAACTTAGTAATGGAGACAAAATCCCAGCCAACAGGTTTGATCCCATTTTAGAGTAAGACTGTGTTGTACTCTGATGAGTCCATTTGGGCCAAAAAATATTTCCTTACATGATTAAGTACTAAGCTTATTTTCTCTTTGCAATTCATTTTTGCATTTATTTTTTTGTCAATAAACATTATTCTTTCTTCATGTTTTTATCTGTTATCTATAAAAATTATTTTATTTATCAAAATAAAAATAAATAAAGGTCTCATTATTCTGAGATCTGGTTTCCTGTTCCAAACCTTATATCGAGAGCTTTCAGATTGGGACAGATGCCTGGGACCCTTTCCAAGCCAACATTGCTGACAGCAGACCCCGAAATATCCAATAGCTCCCATGAGGTGTCTGCTAGGGCAATGAGGCTGTAATCATCTAGTAACTTCCTTCTCCTTGAGATGCTCAATATTGCCATCTGCAGTTCATGAGACATCAAACAAGATGAGGTTGTGATTTTTAAGCCACAAATAAATTTAGAAGACGAGAAGCACATTCCAGATGTTTACTTGTTTACAAGAAACACAAATATATCACTTTATAAACCAGAATCATAGCGAGTTGCAAGATAGAAAGAGACTCCAGCAAACAATAAAAACACAGTTACATGACTCATCAAACGAACAAAACGCAAGGTTATGACTCCAAACACAAGCCCATACTCATCAAAGGAACAAAACACAGTTACAAGACAATCAGAAGTGCTTCTCGAAATTAAAGTAATCATATATGCCATAATTGCACTGCAGTGACCAACAAAACTCCCATAAAGTAACTATTCAAACAGTTAAAACACAGTTACAAGTCTCATTAAAGGAGCAAATACAAGGCAATAACTCCTACTGCAAGGTACTCATCGAAGGAATAAACCACAGTTGCAAGACAATCAGAAGTGTTTCTCGAAAATAAAGGAACCATATATACGCAATGATTGCACTGCAGGGACAAACAAAACCCCACAAGTATACGCAATGATTGCACGGCAGGGACAAACAAAACCCCACAAAGCAAGAACCTCATGAAGCATACATAACCTAGATCTTCAACAGATATAGAAAATCATTGGGAAGAATATTCTATTTTTCCCTCTTTTCTTTCTTTTTCTTATTTCTGTTGGGTGGGTGTAAACTTGTATGTATGAGGGATAAACTTCTACTGTCCATTTCTATTTTTTTGGAGAGTAACGTCATCTCTCCATTTCTTTCACAGAATCTTGAGTACGTTGTCACGTTACTTGTTCCTCATATGTTGGTTTAAGGGCAGTCTGACACACGAAAACATGGTGTTTCTGCTCAAACTAAATTCCCACTCATGTGCCAACCTTACTATAAAAGTTTGAGGGCCTCTACATGTAATATATTTATTAAAGAAAGCGCGACTTCTTTTTAAGTCCAAATTAGTCATGACCAAAAGATAAATGCGTCCACTACCCACAAGTGAGATGAAATTAGGGCTACTGCTCAACTGTCTGTATGCCATAGGCATCTTTAACTTCCTGGTGGAGCAGTGTGGCCAGCTTTAAGTTTTCATAAAATGACTGGCGAGTAATCAAGGCACATGTTGGCTTCTTTTCTGGCTTCTCAATAGAAAACTACACTCTTTCATCAGCATTAAAGGTATTACCTTGTTGATCTCCCTGAAAAAGTACTACATATTGGCTTTGCCATCAAGCTTCATTTTGTTTTCATATTGCCCAGATCTACACAGAAAAAATATGAGAATAATTGGCAACATACACCATACCTGGCTTTTGTATTTCTACCACATAAAAAAGTGACTAGGCACAACGAGTCACAAATATGGTGCTTTCATTCACACAAGCAAATTTATACAGCTGGGTGCTTCCCAACCTGCAAATTGGCTCGTGAACAAAACCCCTATGAGGCTATAAAGCTCTAGTTGAAAAATATAAAATATTAAATCTACACTTATCAACAAGTATTTGATGGTGGAAGGGGAATGAAGGGAAGAAAGAAACAGAGGTGTGAGAGAGAGAGAGAGAGAGGAGAATGACATGACCCATTTTTTTGGAATCCACCATATGTTTATATTATTAAAGATTACACAAGGTATCTTGGTGGGACTTTATAAATCACACATAACCCTATTGAATCAATTATTCCATTTATGTCCCTAACTTACAATTGTACATTGAATACATGACATATAGAATCAATTATTCTATTGAAGTCCCTACCTTACTGCTGTACTTTCGACACTTCCCCTCAATATGGAGCACAGACATCAATTATGCCCAGTTTGAGAACACTATTTTGCAGTCTGTCACAGACAACTATTTTGTTGAAGATATCTTCCAAATGATCTCTTGATTTTTCACATGAGTACAAATAATTCTGGCTGCAAGTTTTTCCCTTGTGAAAAACAAATATACCTCAATATGCTTTGTTCTATCATGAAAAACAAGGTTCTTAACAATGTGAATAACTGCTTCATTGTCAAAATAAAGGGTCACAGGCAACTGAACTTTAACTCCCGGATCAGCCAAGATAGTTCCACCCACATGACTTCACATGTTCCATGTGCTATAGCTCTATATTCAACTTCAACACTTGGTTTGGCCACATTTAGTTTTTTTACTCTTCCATGAAACCAAAATTCCTATCAAAAAGGTACAATAGCCTGTAATTGGCCTCTTATCAATCTGTGAACCAGCCCAATCTGCCTCAGTGTAGATTGCAACACCCATATGACCATGAGTAATAAACAACAACCCTCTACTAGTATATGACTTTAGATACTTTAGGATATAGTAGACATCTAAATAAGGTTTTTGAGGGGCATGCATGAATACTAACTACATAAACCGCATAAGATATATCTGGCTGCATAATTGTGAGACATGTAACGCCCAGTAGTAACCTTTGCTATTGACAAGAATCCTTCAGTAACTCTCCCATCTGTTCATGAAGTCTATGATTGGTTCGCATAGGTGTATCCATTGATTTGGCACCCAACATTCCAGTTTGTTGTAACAGATTTAGCACATACTTCCTCCGGGAAATAGTTATTCCCTTCGTTGATCTTAACATTTCAATATCCAGAAAATATCTCAGTGGACCCGAATCTTTTATTTCAAACACTTAGGTAACATTTAAGTTTTTTGATGAGTGCCAAGCTATCCCGTCACTAAAATATTATTTACAATATGAGTGTTATAATCCCAACATTATTCTCCTCACAAATAGTGTATGGTCAACTTGACTCCTTCTAAATACAATTTTTACTAAGGCTTAATTGTATTTGTCAAAACCAAGCTCTCAATGATAGTTTAAGTCCATATATTGCCTTTTTCAATCTGCACACCCTTCCTATCTCCAATTGAAGTTGAAAACCTAAAGGCATGGGCATACACTCTTCCTCATGAAGATCCCTACATAAAAAGGCATTTTTCACATCTAGCTGATGCAAGGACCAAGATTTTTTTGCAGCCAATAAGTGCATGATTCTAAACAGTTTTTAACTTTGCCACAGGGGCAAAAAGCTCTTTGTAATCTATACCATGAGTAAAACCTTTTGCAACCAACCTAGCATTGTATCCGTCTATCATGTCATCCGCCTCGTATTTCACTGTAAACACCCATTTGCATCCTAACACCTTTCCTTTATGAAGGTTACGGATCTCCCAAGTATTGCTCTTTTCAAGAACTTGCCGTACCTCCCACATTACAGCCTTCAATTGAGGTTGTGATAGAGCCTTTGTTACATGGGATGGAATGCTAACGGTAGGCAAAAGATGATAGAAAGCATGCTAAGAAGGTGACACATCATTATATGTGATGATGCACAAAGTGCATCAAGTGGACAGGGTGGCATGTATCTTCCATGGGAGCAGCAGATTCCTCCTAACTCTTGTGTATAATTTGAGGGATGTAAACCCTAGGAGGGCTACTACGAAGAACAATAAGGGCAAGAATTGCTTAGGATGATTTTCAAATTATTTTAATGGTTTTATTTTCTGGACCAGTTGGGGATTTTCATTTTATTTGCAGGGTCATTTATTTTAAAAGTCACTTAAGTTTAGGACTTTTGGGTTATTTCATTTATTCTATGGACATTTAATGTCTGATCATTAAGTAATAATATTTAAGAGGTGTGTGGGGCTATGGACAGCCATTCACGTGACTTTTCAGAATGAAAAAGACAGAAAGCTTGGGCTTTTGGGAGCTCTAACTGTGCTTTAATAAGAAACCCTAGGCTCCTATTTTAATGCTTGTGCTTGGCCTGAAATTTGCTGATATTGTTGTTCTCTAAAAAGTTTCCCACATCAATTTCGTGTGGGAGCCCAAGTTTCTTCAACAACAAGACCAGAGAACTATAACCAAGTCTAGGGTGTTTTGTTGATTTTGGGCCATGTTTTGCTAATTTCATCCAAAAGTTTACTGATCTCAACCCAAGGTTTGCCAAATTTTGCCTATAACTTGTTGATTTCTGCTAGATAATATTGATTATCTAGGCTTGTGATTTCGGTGAGCCCATAGCCGCGAGAAGTCACTAAGGAAATGAAGCTCTCCTAGATATTGCCCATGACCCCAAAGAAGAGGCGATTGAAGACCTCAAAAGGCAAGTCCAGCAGCTTACACAGAAGTGTGCGGACATCACTCATGGGCAAGATGGGATTTATTTGCCCACGAAGAAGCCAAATTTAATCTCTTTCACCATCCCGCTCCTGGCGTGAAGTCAAGTGATACAGACAGCAATGGAAGGCCTAGACACCAGGGAGGCACCAATCTACGGTTTTCGACATGAAGGTTGATATTCCTGATTTTGACAGTAATCCTCAACCCAAGGGGTTTATAGATTGGTTAAATACTGTAAGAAGGGTTCTTGGTTACAAGGAAGTTCTCAAAAATAAAAAAGTAAAAATTGTTACTATAAAATTGAAGAAGAGTGCCTTGGCATGGTAGGAAAAAACTTAGGTCTAGAAGGGAAAGAATGGCAAAGCCAAAAATTAATGCCAAGGAGATGATGAAAAAGAAATTAAAGGAAAAATACCTACATGAAAATCATCTACAATCCCTTTATCATAAGATGAATAACCTTCGTCAAGGAGAAAAGAGTATAGAAGAGTACAACAATGAATTTCATCAGTTGATGGCTCGATGTGACGTGGTTGAAAAAGAGGAACAGTCCCTAGCTCATTAAGTAGGAGGGGCAAAGAACACCTATACAAGATGTGGTGGTCATATAATGTTACTGGACTTTAGATGAAGCTTACAACCTTGCAGCTAAAGTGGGCTGCAGCCTAGGCAGTACAACTGCCAGCATAAGCGAATTTAGAGAAAAGAGTGAGAATTTGGTAGCTCGACAGACCTCACAGCCTGTTAGTTCATCCAAACATTAGGATATTGCGAGTGTTGGGGGCAGTTCTAGTAGCCTAAATAGCCCAAAAACCAACATTATTTAAGTGCTTTTAAGTATTTGGGAATCAGCCACGTCTCCTCTCAAGGCCCAAACAGAACATTTGTAAACCTTGCTGAGGAATTTCTTGAAGAGGACACCAAGCAATTAATTGCGAGAGACCTAGTTTATGATGAGCCACTAGAGAAAGAAGAGCTCGAAGTGACATTTAGAGATCATGGGGAAGCTTTGGTGATCCAGGGTAGTATGATTCTACCCAAGAAGTAGAGGAGGCAAATTGGTTGCGCACTAATATCTTTCACACATGATGCACCACCTATGGGAAGGTTTGTAATCATGATTGGCAGGGGGCATTGTGAAAAAAATATGTCTTAGGAGATGGTGAAAGTTGAAATTGAAGATGGAAAACCACCCAAAGCCATACAAGATGACTTGGCTCAGGATGTGGATGGATTGGAGGAGTCCAAGATGTTTTATGCAGTGGTCTAAGTAGAAGGGTTGCAGCCATTTATGAGAGATTTTTGTGATGTCATCCCCAATGAGCTTCCTTAGGGATTACAACCTATGAGGGACATCCAATATCACATAGACCTTGAACAAGGTCTAGCCTACTGAACAAGGCTGCATACAGAATGAGATTAAAGGAGCATGAAAAATTGTAGAGACAAGTCAAAAAGCTTCAATAGAAGGGTTTCATTCGAGAGAGCATGAGTCCATGCACTATCCCAGCCTCATTGACACCTCAAGAGGATGGGACTTGGCACATGCATGTGGACAGTAAGTCTATTAACAAGATAACACTCAAGTACCGCCTCAATTCCGCATCTCAAAAATATCTCGGATATGCTAGCTGGTGTTACTATGCTTTCGAATGAAGATTTGAGAAGTGGATACCATCAGAACCGTACTTGTCCAGGGGATGCATGGAAGACAGTGTTCAAAACATGAGAGAGCCTTTACAAGTGGTTGGTGATGCCACTTGGCCTCTCCAACGCTTCTAGTATTTTTATGACGGTGATTAAAGGTCTTCAAACCTCTAATCGGTAAATTTGCGGTGGTCTACTTTGATGATATTCTAGTATACAGCATAAGTGAGCAAGTGCATACGGAGCACTTGCGATTGGCATTTGACTTGTTACGGGAAAAGCAGATGTAGGCGAATCTTAAAAAGTGCGAGCTAATGACAAACAACTTAATATTTCTTGGTTATGTTGTCTCGGTTAAGGGCATTAAAGTTGAACAGAAAAAGGTAGCAGCCATCAAGGATTAGCCTACTACAGTGCTTGATGTTCGCAGTTTTCATGGATTGGCTACTTTATACAAGAGGTTCGTCAGGGGCTTCAGTTCGATCATAGAAATTATCACAGATTGCTTAAGAAAGGGGTGTTTGCATCAAATGATAAGGCCAAGAAGAGTTTTCAGTTGGTGCAATGTTAAGTTCAAAGGGGAATCATATTGCCTTCTTCAATGACACCCAGCACCGATATTCCACATATGATGTGGAGTTTTATGCTATTATTCAAGCCTCAAGACATTGGTACCAATATGTGATCCAAAGGGAGCTTCTTTTGTTCTTAGATCATGAAGCGCTGAAATATATTAGTGGGCAACATAAACTAAATCAATAACATGCTCCGTGGGTAGCCTATTTGCAGGAGTTTACTTTCGTCATTCAGCATAAGGCAGGGAATCAAAACAGAGTGGCAGACACCTTGAGTAGAAAATCGGCCTAGTCGGCTACCATGCCGGATGCTATTACTGTGTTAACTTCAAGGAGATATTCGTTTGGTGCCATGATAGAGTTAGTGGGGATTTTCTTATTCTAAGACAAATCTCTCTTTAAAGGATTATAGTTGCAAGTTCCCCTAGAGAGACCCTTGCAATAGAACTTCATGAAGGAGGTATTGGCGGACATTTTAGTTAAGATGAAGCCATAGCATTGAAGTCAAGTATTAGTTGCCAAAATTGAAGAGGGATATTATGCAGTTTGTCAAGAAAATGTCGTACGTATCAGCTCATTTAGGGGCAACAATAAAATATATCACTCTCACACAAAGGGCAGCGGGCAAGGGCTTTATTCTCCACTTCCGATACCCAATGCATCTTAGGAAAATGTTGGCATGGATTTCATGCTAGGACTTCCACGGTTCCCAACAAGGTATGGATTTTATATTTGTGACTTATTTTATGGCTTGCAAGAAGACCTTGGATGCCACGCATGTTGCAAATTTATACTTCAGAAAGATAGTGAGTTTGCATAATGTTCTGAAAATGATAACTTCATATGAGGATACTAAGATTCCCAGCCATTTTGGGGGAATTTTGTAGAAGAAATTGGATACTCGATTGTCGTTCAGTAGTGCCTATCATGCACAGACAAATGGGCAGACTGAACTGGCAAATCTTGGAAATCTTCTCCGAAGTATTGTGAGGAAAAAGAAGAAACAGTGGGATCTAGCATTGCCTCAAGCCAAGTTTGCCTATAACAGTGCTCATAGCAAGTCAACTGGTAAGATTTCGCTCGAGGTGGTATATAGGAAGAACTGAATCCATTAGCTTGACTTTGTTCCTATCTAGACTAATGGAAGGGACATGCTACTGCTTCTTCTTTTTTATAATGAAGGGTCATGCTACTGTTGACGAGTTGGTTGAGCAGATGAAAGGTATCCCACAGGCAAATACAACAAGTTGAATTACCACACGATAGGGTTGTTTACGGTTTGAAGATGGGCAGCAACGCATACAAGGTCGTTTTGCCTTCAATATGGAGACTTCGGATATCTTCAACATTACTGATTTGTCTGAGTATCTTGGGCTAGGGATAGATGAAGATGAAGGTTCCAAGTCGAGGGTGAGTTCTCCTCAACCCAAGGGAGAATGATGATGCACAAAGCACATCAAGTGGACAGGTCAAGTATCTTCTATGGGAGCAGCAGATTCCTCTCAACTCTTGTGCAGTGTTTTAAAATGCAGGATGCAGACCCCATGCTGTCAACAGCCAATGGGGTCACATGACTTGATCTGGTCAATCAAAAAAAACAAATGCAATTTTTTCCAGCTTAAACTCTTTCCATCACACATATAATAGACCCTGAACAACAAAAATATGATCTATTATTTTACACAATGAAAGATTTATAGAGACAAGAAGGATTTTTAAATTATTAAATATAGATTCTAGGGAAATACATAGAATTATCATCATTTGTATCATTTCTCTCCTATTTTCATGCACCAAAGAAAAGTAAAAAGAATGCACAGGCATAAATTATTTACAAAAGAAAATGATTGGACATATCACTTATCAAGGAATGATGACCTCACACAATAGAATCCTCTTAAAATGGGAAGAATGAATGCTAAAGACGTGCAACTTGAAAATCTAAGCTTGGAAATTCAAATGGCTTCGATAATCAAGTACTCACCTTGATGTCTGGTGGAAAGATCGAAGAAACCTCACATAGATCAACAATGATATCCTCCAAATGTTTGCCAAGAACTCCAAGACATAAGGCAACTAGACTTCTAGGTCTCCTGCTTCCAGTATGTAACCCTGCAATGAATAATGTAGAGACTACATATTAAGATGTTATTAATAACTTATCCAGTTTTAGCCTCAGTCCATACTGATCCCTCAAAAGAAAAATGAAAAACACTTATAGAAGTAAAAGAAACTTACTCTATAGTAACTACAAGAAACACAAAGTTTTAGAGAATAATGGGCATTCTTTCAAAAGAGAAATAAATGCCAATTGAAGGAATAATAAACATCCTAGAAAGGGCAAGGAAAGTGCAAAGCAAGAGAAGTTTTATGTCTGTGTTGTACTCAAGACTTTGAAATTTCTGACCTAGGCATAACAAAAAAAAAATAACATGAGAAATCTGATGCATCAAACACTGAGAAGCATAGATTGTGTTAGAGAAGCACTGGAATAACGAGACATATCATCGTGACAAAACTTCATTTTGTCAATATTCTGACTATAGAAACCTAGCCATACATGCACCAATCAAAACGAATATCTAGTATGAAATGGCTAACGCATCTCAAATTCCAAATTAGCCACTCTCAAGAGCTGAATAGACTCAGGAATTTTAGGATTACATCTATCATATGCTAAATAATTTACATGACCTAAAACTGCTGCTATATGGAAGCACCCCCATCAGCATCAATGAGACCAAACTATGAAAATGACAAAATGATTCAATTGGATTTTTTTATCTATAACAAAATTCCAAAATGGAAAACAAATGCAAGCGTTGTTCATAAAGGTAAAAGGATCACCGCCCATCTTGCACCACTAGGAATTTCTTTTGTCTCCACGATTGGCTAGTGACATTAAGACAATCCTTTTCAATAATGGAAGCCTAACTGAAATGTTTAAACATTAAACCTCTGAGCGGCACTTTGCTTCTGCAAACCCAATCACAAATGCACAAAGGCCTTGGGAAAAACTTACAGATTTTCCCCCTCTCCATCCTGAATAAGACCACCAAATAGAAGACAGAATGCACTACCAGTAAAGAGCAAATTATGCCTAGGAAAGTGAAATGCCATGCTAGCAACACCCAGGCCAGAAAGGAATTTTCTCCTTTTCTTTGCTTTTTTTCCTTTGTTTTTTTTTATGTGTGTTTGTGTTTAGGGGAGAGGGGTTTGTTTTTCTTGTGGCAATAGCCGACTTTGGAAAAGGCCCTCTAAAGGCACAGCGGTGACCTATTGCCACTCGGAAATACCAAGAAAGGACCATACCTGTGAGGCAAACTGGAAACGTAGTAGAAGGTGGTTGACCGTTTCTCCATGTATGCACATGATATAGCAGTTTGAAAGTAGGATGCCTCTATTTTTATTGCGTCAAACAGTCAAAGGATTGTTGGATTCAGGAAGCCAATTTAATGCGTGCAACTTTGACAAGGCAGGGATGGACCAGACTCTTCGGACAATTAATGGTTCACGAGCCAGTGCGACTCTTTAGAAGGAGGATACAGAGAAGGCACCTGCTGAGGTGGGGCACCAAATAATCTCAGCCGCCTCTAAAGGGGATGAAGTGGCTTCTTAGAGCCTCCAAATTCACCTCTTCATCATCCCAATTATGACAAAAGAGAGGAGCTCAAACTTGTTATGCCCCCTCCCATGCCCGCAGAGCGCCCCCCAGCACCCTACAAAAACTGTTCCACACCATGTGCAACACGGGTTACATAGAAAGTGGACCTCCAAGTCTGTTGGTTAAGCTACAAGCTCTCAAAAATCTGGTTTCTTCACCTGACTTGGCAATGAAATGAACATGGTATGAGTAGAGGAATGGCGAAGAAAATTGATACCCTTCCATGAGCCTGATGTCCGAGACGTAGATGGTCTTCTAGGAAACCTTCATGAAGGTTCCGTTGCATAACTATGGTTGGATGGTGGATAAGCCAAATGTGGTCAAGGTGCACTGTGAACCACCACCATTTCCCTAGCTTGATACACTCTTTACCTCCTGATCCCCTGACCAAATGGCTCCTTGAGTTAGCAAGCCTTTTACCAGTTCAGCAAATGGAATTCATGTAGGTCTCTAGGCGTGCTCCAGAGGAACTAACACATCAGTCATTCATGTTTTTTTAGTCATTCATGTTTTTCTTATTATGCTCAAAGGCTTATGAATCAAGGACATGTAGAAAATGGGAATGCTTTAAAGCGTGGCTTTAATGTGCGTAAGACAACCTTCCAGGAATAAGAATAAGCTTTTCCATGATGCCGACCTTCTTTGGGACTTTCCTATAATCAATGCCATTGAGCTTTATTGGGTTTACCTACACATTAGTGAAGACCAATACATTTGTTCCAAAAAATTGTCCTATATCCTTTATTTCATTCGTTTCGCCCACTCTCCAAGCCTCCACTTTGAAACCTATTCCTATCAAATGAATCTTGCACACATTTGTTCGAGCCTATTGTTACACCATATAGCACCTGGTAGGCCACACATGGCAAACCTGTAGCAAAATGCCAGTTTGAAACCAGAGGACGGGTATCCAGGCCACATTGTACCCAAAATCCTTGAGAAGTATGGTAGATGATGTTTCCCAGTCTCAGGCAGCCCACAGATTGCAAACAAACTAATGGTAGTCCAGTCTGATAGCAATATGATACTATGCATCGGAAAAAGCCGGACATACCAAAGATGGTAGAGGGGGCCCCAAACAGAAACGTAATGGGCCTAAATTCAAGGGATCATTTTGGATAATGGAAGGCCCAACAAATAAAAGCCATGAGTTATGAAGTCAGTTATGACCCAGATCTATTATCAGATCGTCAGTAATAGAGCATGACAAAAGCATGACTCAAATCTAATCCAAGATACCCCTAAGATATCCCCTAAAAATCAGCTCAAAAGGATGCTCGATGATGAGAAATAGGGAGAACTATTCTCAAACTATAGTACATCGCCTATGAAGCACACAAAAGAGAGCAAAGTTACAAAAGAACAACCAGAAATTGGAACCTGACGGGCCCGAGACTTTCGAAAATAGTAGCACGAGGCTAAAAATCCATAACTTTAAAATTTAACATCAATCTGACGCCATTTGACCACATTTACTAAAGGTAATGTGTCATAGCAAACTATTGAAAAGTTAATTTCATGCAACTACTGTTTTTAGGTAGGAAATACACCAAAATGGCCCATTTCGATGGTTTTCTAACTGTTGTAAACAGTCCAAACAATGCAAATAGCTTCCAACCATTGTCCCCACCAGGATTTTATATAGATGCCTTGAACCATGGATGGATTATTTAAAGTATGGGCCTTACATGGCTGAATTATCACCTTTTTGTCCCGTTATGATGCAAAAAGGGCAATTTTCTTGACATAAAAATGCCCAAAATATCTATATTTGTCCTTGGAAAACTTGGTTTAACCCATACCCATACAGGCACTTACTATCAAACAAATGATTGGACACCACCAAATTGTAGAGGGTCACGTAACAATTGTTTTGCAACAAATTTGAATAAAAGACTTCAAGCTTTGAAGGGATTTTGAGTCTGTTATGGATGAACATCAAAATATCAGCAACGTGCCACTTTCCATACATGTCTTCTTCTTTATTCTGTTGCCCTAGAATTGTAGAGCTCGATCCTGCAATGATTTGCAGCAAGAATCACCTCCTCAAACCCGATGAGTTATTGGTCATTGAAGGTGTCCAAGCCAAAAGCTAGACATAGATAGGCCCCAAAATCACCTCCCATCTCTGGGTTGATCGTGGCTTGATACTTATGAAAAGAACAGTTGTGGAATCCCGATTCATTTCATCGAAAATCTCCTCCCAGATGGTGATAAATCACCGAAAAACCGAGCATAGATCATGAAACTTGAAGATTGCATGATGCTAAAAAATCTCAATTTCTTTCTAAAAATAAACCACATTCCAACAAGAAAATACCCACAAAATACACTGCACTGGAAAGCGCTCGACGTGTAGAACATATTTGAAGCCTCGACACTATCTCCATGGGGTTTGAGAAAGAAACCTCCACAGAGAGAGAACCTTAACCCAAGCCCATTAACCACAATTCCCAACAAACCCTAACCTTAGATAGAAAACATCAAAATACCAAAACCACCCTTAGGCCAGTAAATAGAGGAAACCAACCCACTTCCCTAAAGCCGTTGGAGAGATAGGGAATAGGGTACAACTCCCACTGAGAACATATAACTCGAAGGCTATTAGACATTTGGCCCAATATTGCTCTCCTTTTAAGAGATATTTTTGTACTTCTTCACCTCTCTTGAACACATTGGTTATGATTGAGAAGGAAAAATGACACTTGGTCACCTTGACTCAAGCCCCTAACAGATGGGATACATTCATGGGGACATCCATTTATGAGGAATGAGAAATGAACACTTGATATGGAACTAGTCATCCATGTTCCCCAGTCATAATCAAACAACATATTTGTCATAACTAGGTCCCACATATCCCAGTTAACATGGTCGTCTGCCTTTTCAAGGCCCAATTAATAGATCAATGTAGGCGGCTTCCAGACTTATGCCTTTTATCAGTTCACTTGTTAGCAATGATGGCTGCATCCAAGATTTGCATACCTTGTCCAAAAGTACCTTGGGGTGGAGAAACAACCACGTTAAGCAGGCGAAGCCCGGATGCAACAACCTTGGCTAAGACTTTTGTAGGAATCATTCAATAAGCTTATAGTCTGAAGTTTAAATTTCTTAAGCAACTTCAAGCTTGGGGTTTAGGGCCTTTGTAAATGATAACTCTTTGGTGTAATTTGGCAAACATCTCCATCACATCAGGATGAAGAGGGGTAAAGATCCCCATCACATCAGGCCCCAATGACTCCCAAAAGTGGCAATTGGGAATACCTTAAGCCAGGGCTTTGTCTTGGCCAAGCTTTGTAATAGCTTTAAGTACTTCAAACTCCAAAAATGGCCACTCTAGCCATGCTTCATCACTGTTAGTGATTCTTCGGAACTGGAGATTGGCTCCACCTCTTCTACCGAGAAAATCTTTCAGAAATAACTACTAAAGGTCATCATAAATTCTGCCCGTCTTTGATTTAGAGGAGTTGTCTCTGCTTCTACAATTTGCATCTCAATCTTCGTTGCCAATAAAGTATTTCTTGCTTCGTATTTTGTATATTGGCTTGGCAATGGTTCTCTTGGTCCTCTCTAACGACTCTTGAACTTTGGTTTCATGATGAAACCAACAGATCTATATCCTCAATGTTAAGCATCAAAGCTTCATTCTTTATATCGACTTCACCAAAGTATTCATGGTCTTTCTTTCAGCCACTGTAGTTTTCTAGAAAGCCAAAAATCAGCACATCTTCAACCGCAAAAGACAACCACCATTGGGGGATCAATTGATGAAAACATTTGTCCTCCAGCCACATCGTTTTTAAACCGAAAAGATCAAGGTCCATTGAAGACCGGTTCAGAGTCTAGGATGACTGCGGCATTGTCTGATAAAGTTTTACGCAAGGTTCTAGTGTGAACGCTTTGGAAAGCGGCCTCCCAATCCAGGCTGAACATAAGTGGATTGAGCTTCATTAAGGTGTGGTTGACGAGGTAATTTGACCAAGTGGAAGAGGCACTATTGAGTTAGAGGTGTATGAGGTTATGCTTAGACACATGGGAAGAGAAGCCTATCAGCTAGATGTAAGCCACCATTATTATATTCAAAATACCAACTTATGACATTGACGTCACCACCTACACACCACAAATTTTTTTTTTTTGATAATGTTAACATTTGTATTGCTGAGAAAGGGAATTACAGTATATTCTCTCTCCAGGAGAATCCTCTAGACGACCCGGTAAAAAGAAGATCGAAAACCCATGTACAGTAATAGGATTTCCCCCATAAGTGCGGTTTACAAAAAGAGGCTAGGATAGGGCTTTATAAAATTGCCCCCCCCCCCCCCCCCCCACCCCACCTTCAGATGTACAATGACAAGGAAAAATAAAAGGGCACAAAAAATTAAAAAGGGGCTTCACTGGTCCAAAGCAAAAAAGAAGGTGGACCCAGTTTGAACTGCCTCACCCTGTCTTCTAGCACCCTCCTTCGCCAACCAATCCGCGAAGTCGTTGGACATCCGCTAGGTATGCTGCCATGAGAAGTACATAGCCCTGCAAATTTATTGAACCTCGTTAAAAACTTGGATCAAGTACCATGGAGGATCACATGTCCTACTAGCCCATGAGATGACATTCTTGGCATCACCTTCCACTATCAAGCTAGAGCCCTAGAAGGAGTTGAATTTTTTTAGAGCAAGGAGGAGGGCAAAGGCTTCCGCATCGTGAGAGTCCTTGATGCCGAGGTAATCGGAGAAGGTGATGAGAATATTGCCTTCAAAGTCTCTTAAAACCCCTCCTGACCCTGCTGGGCCAGGGTTCCTGAAGGAGCACCCATCGTTCGGTGGTAACCAGAGACTTGGCCTAGCTGCCCCTGCTGGTTGGTGATGAAGGATATTTCCCCATTGGGAAAGGAAGAAGCATCTTGGAATTCCAGCTAAGAACTTCATGTTGGACGCCCAAAAGGTCACCAGGGTGGTTACCTTTTGAAAAATGGCCGGAATTGAAAGCTTAGTCCCTCAAAAAAATCTGGAGTTTCTTTCCATCCATACTAGCCAAATGGTAGCAACTAAGGTCGCTTTCCACAGGATTCTACCTGCCTTTGGCCAGCTTGATTCAAAATTGATGGTAAGGAGGCCTTTTACCGAGGGTGGGGTAACCCATTGTAAGCCAAAAAGTTGTACCCTGCCCCATAAGTCTGAAGAGAAGGCACAAAGCAGGAACAAATGGGAGTTTGTTTCCTCCTCACATTCACACAAAACACACTTATTCAGAATGGGCACCCCTCTTCTTTGTACTTGATCAACTGAGAGAGCTTTTTGTGAGAAGGCGAGCCAGTTGAAGGCTTGTACTTTGGGTGGTGCAATAGTGGACCAAATTCTAGAGAAGTGTTCGGATGGGGAGGGGAAGGAGGAAAAGTTTTTGTAGAGTGAAGCCACAGAGAATTTGCCCGAGGGAGTTAAGGTCCAAATGATATCATCTCTTCCTTGAGAAATGAAGAAGAGAGAGTGCAGGGAGTTCAATAGTCGCTGGAAATCTGCCGTCTCAACTTCGTTTAGGCTCCTTCTAAAGGAAGGATTCCAAACTCTGCAGCCTCCCAAGGTGCTAAGTTCCTGGGCCACAGAAGAATCTTGGTTTTGTGCGAGAGAGAAGGGAGTTGGGAAGGCCTCACGAAGAGGGGAAGTCCCTAGCCATATATCTTGCCAAAATTTAACTCTCGACCTTTCTCTCAGGAACTTAATGCGTATCTTGAAAGAGGACAGGACTGTTAAAAGCGACTTCCAGGCCCCTGAGGTATTATGGACTTGGGCTCTTCCCGGGAGCAAATTTTCTGATGGAATCTTATACTTGAGTTTTAAGACCTGCGCCCAAAGCGCGTTTGGCTGAGTGGCTAAGCGCCACCACCATTTCCCAAGCAAGGCTGCATTGTGATTGCGCAGTACCTTTATCCCAAGACCTCCCTGTACTTTTGGTTGGCAAACCTTGTTCCAAGCAACAAAGTGGTATCTCCTCTTGTCTTCTTGCCCAGACCAAAGGGAATTCCTCATGAGTTGATTCAAGCGGTTCGCCACATGAGCAGGCATATGGTAAAGGGACATGAGGTAGATTGGGGAGTTTGCTATGGTAGCTTTTATCAAGGTAGTTCTTCCTGCAAAGAAAAGGTATCTACCCTTCCACCCGGCCAATCGTTGATTGATCTTGTCCAGTACTGGGGACCAAAGCTACTTTCTTGGCTTACCAACACCCAAGGAAAGGCCCAGGTAGGTTGTAGGCAGGTTTTGGACTTGACATTCCCAATCTGAAATGAGATCCCTAATCTCACCAAGTGACAAAGCCACCCCCAGCATACAAGATTTTCCACATTAATCTTGAACCCAATAGCTAATTGGAAACAGCTGAGGAAAGTTTTTAGATTTTTTGCCTCAGCAGCAGTAGCTTCCAGGAAGACTACAGTGTCGTTCGCGTACTGTAGGTGAGTGATAGTGGGCCCTGGTCTACTAGTTTTGAAACCTATAATAAGGCCTGCTTGGTAGACTCGAGCAATGGAATGGCTAAAGACTTCAGCAGCTATGTCAAAAAGGAAGGGGGAAAGGAGGTCTCCTTGTCTGAGATCCCTAGAAGAAGGGAAGTAGCCTAGAGGGGTTCCATTGATGAAGATGGAGAAGTGAGCGTTCGAATAGCAACCCCTCATCCATTTCCTCCATCTCTCCCTAAAACCCATTCTGACCATAGTCGCATCAAAGACTGACCAATCCACATGATCATATGCCTTCTCCTAGTCAATTTTGAAGATGAGACCTGGTTGTTTGGAAATGTGTCTCGAATGGACACATTCGTGGGCCACAAGGGCCCCATCCAGAATTTGTCTACCTTTGATAAAGGCAGATCGTGAGTTAGAGATGATGGAAGGCAAAACATGTTGCCGTCTAAACGCTAAAACCATTGCCAGGATCTTGTAGGAAGAGTTGAGGGGACTGATACGCCGAAAGTCTTTAATTTCCTAAACTCCTTCTTTTTTGGGCACCAAGGCTAGGAAAGTGGCATTCATGGCTGTATTTAAAATGCCCCTATGGAAGAAATCCTCAAAAAATTTGACGAAGTCATGGCTGACTACGTCCCAATACTCCTTGAAGGGGGCAATCGAGAAGCCATCAGGCCCAGGGGCCTTGTCACTTGCTAGAGCTTTGACCGCTTTAAGAATCTCAGGTTCAGAAAAAGGTCGCTCTAGCCAAGTTGCTTGGCCTTCATTGAGTGAAAGGAAGTCTAAGGTCAAGAATCTGAGTCTGGGTTCAGGGGGAGATGAGTATAAGTTCTGAAATAACTGTAGGATGGCTTGTTGAATATCACCAGCTTGGGTAAGGTAAGTATTGTTGACTTTTATTGTCATGATAGCGTTGTATCTGCGATGACAAATGGCTATCTGATGAAAAAAGCCAGTGTTATGATCCCCTGCTTTCAACCACGAAACTCTGGATCTCTGGAACCAAAAGATTTCTTCTTTTTTTAGGGTGGCGAGATACTCCATCTTAGTCTTAGACCTAAGATCCTGTTCTGAGACGTCTAAGGGTCTGGTCTCTTCAATATCATCAAGGTTGTTGATGGTTTCCAATAAAGAGGACTATACTTGCGCGAAGTTCTCAGGAATGGTTTTGCTCCAAGATTTGAGAGGTCCTTGGAGAAGCTGAATTTTCCTTTGGAGGATAAATCCCGCTCTCCCTTAGACCTGAGAATCGAAGGAAGTCCACCAGGATTTAACAAGGGCTGGGAGGTCCTTCTCTAGGAGCCAACGCAGTTCGAATCTGAAAGGTCGGGTGCCCCTATTTACAGGATTCGTATCGAGAAGGATGGGACAGTGGTTCGAAGTAGGTTTAGGTAGGGCCAAAGATAGCGATCTAGGGAAATGTTCCTCCCAATTTGCTGAAATCAAGAACCAATCAAGAACCTATTAAGTTGTGGTTGGACCATGTGTATTTGCAGCCTTGAAGAGGGATATCTATCAACTGATTACGGTTAATAAAATCTAAGAAATCCCTCATTTCTTGGGTGATTGAAGACGAGGAGTTCCTCTTGTGGGACCAGCGGACCACATTAAAATCTCCCCCAACACACCAAATGGGATGTGGAAGGGAGGCAATGTGATCCAACTCAGCCCACAATCTTTGTCTGATGGTGTTTGAGTTCGGGCCATAGACAGGCGAAAATTTCCAGGGGATTCCATCTGAATTATTAGAAAGGAGGAGAGTCATAGAAAATTCCCAACGAAATGTTAGATGAGAGAAAGGTCTGATGGATGCCAAATCACCTATATTCCTCCTGAGGCTCCAATAGACGGCAGAGAGACCCATTGGCAAGGTCTCCTGCCCCAGACCCGACGAACAAGCTTTAGGTCAGGGTCTAGAAGGGCAAGAATAGTTGGGGAGAGTTTCAGGGTTAAGGCTTTGACGGCGTCTTTCTTAGAGTCCTGACCAAGGCCTCTGATTGTCCAAATTAGTCGTTTCATTTGTGATAGGTGATAGCAAGGGAGGATGACAGTTTGGGGGACCTCCTCAGGCGACCAAGAATGGATGGGGAAGGGCTGAAATCAGTTACTTTCCCTGGGAAGGAAAAGGAAGAAAAGAAGTTGCTTAACTCTCTTTGTCCTTTGATTCTCACCTACATTTTGCTTTCTGCGTCGGCCGTGATGAACCTGTGCTGGTCCTTCAGGTCCATTGTACTCAAAACCCATTATCATGTACATTGTTTTCATCCTATCTTCCTCTCGATTAGACCTGTCTTCTAAATTTTCTTCTGCGTCCTCGGCACCTTGGGACCAAGGTTCAACAAGATTTCAGAGGAAGAGTTGAAGGGCTGGGCCGACGGGTAAAGGTCAGAGGGTAGGGTTGGAAGAGGAGGGGAGTTAGAGCTAGTATGAGCGGGAGGAGAGAAGGTCAGCACATGGTCAATGTCGTGAGTGGAAGGATGGAGAGGTTGACCAGAGGAACTATTCGGAATGGGGTATAGTGGAGAGTTATCAACCGGAGTGTTTTCCAAGTCCTGAACATTAGGAGTAGTAGGGTTAGCCGAGATAGGGGAAGGCATTATCAGTAGCAAGGAGAAGGCAGGAATATAAATCAGGAAATGGTAAGTCTGGATGGAGGTGTAGAAGGACAGAGGGTAAGGGGAGTTTGGGGGCCACACATAGTGGATGTTCTGGGTTCTTTGAATATGAACAAGGTGAGGGGTAAAGGAAATGTGGGGGGCCAGGATGTCTGCGACTGAAGCAGGATCAAGAGGGGAAGGGTCCAGCGATTGGGCGGTGACGATGCCAACTGGGAAGAGATCGTTGTCCATCTTCTGTGCGGGGGAAGGTCTGGAGCCTACGGGAGAGAGGGAGTCAAGGTTTAGCAGATAGAAAGAAAGAGAGAGGAAGGTAGAGTGAAGATGAGGACCAACCCACCAGGTAGCAAATTGAGGCGAAACAAGGCTAGATTCGACGTGCTGCACCACCCCAGAATCAATGGATGAGATGGAGGTATGAAGGGAGACAGACCCAGATTAAGGGTGAGGTGGTTGAGAGGAGGGACATATAAGGGAGGAGATTGGTGGAGTAACAGAGCCTCTTGATAAATGCTCCGTAGGAGGTACGTCAATACTATTCGACGGGGCCTTCTCGAACAAAGGCTGGATGATGGCCAGCTGGCTGGGATCAAGCGACAGAGGACCATTGCAATAACATCGGGTAGCGGGCCCGGGCCCTTCTTTGGGGGATGAGAGAGGGGTAGAGTAAGGGATGGCGGGTCGAGCTGAGGCTCGCCACCAAGGGAGAAAGGACATGGAGTAGGTGAGGGGTCAGAGTTGTCGGAAGGTGACATCTAGGGGAGAGAGGATAAGGAGGTAGCCTAAAGCAGGGACAGGGGATGGCCTCGGGTTGCTCCCTCTGCTGCGAAGAGCTATCTGATGCCACACGAGAGGAGGCAGTCAGCTGAGGTGGCCGCGTGGGTTCCAAGGCATGCAACATATGTGAGGGGGTAGGTGGGGGAGTGGGGCACGTGGTAGCCTCAAGAGAGGAGAGAGAGGCAAAGTGAGAAGGGGAGATGAGGGGAATGGGGTAGGATGGGTCGGGTAGAAGGGACGACCCGAAGACTTGCGAAGCAAAAGAAAGGGAAGGGGGGACGATGGGCCGAGTCGATCGCCTAACCCCGAACAGTTTTGAGGCATGTTGTCCACGATTACCTCTTTCCCCAAGCATTGATTCAAGTCGGCGACAACACTCGCGTCTTCCAAAGGACTCGGAGACACCACCTAATCCATTACCGATTCCTGAGAGGTAAGCGAGTCAAACTGAGTTTGGCCTTCCTGTGAATCCCTTACCAGGATCGAAGAGAATTTCCTAGCCGTTTTCTGAGTAGGATTCGACCGGCGAGGGCGCCAAGTTTGTTGATGCAGCATTTCTGGGGGTCTCCGACGAGGTCTCAAACGTTTGTGTTTCTTCTTTGTCACCACCACCCACTGCTGAGAAGAGGTAGCCAGAAGAGAATCCCAGATAGGTTGGTGACGAAAATCGGGGGAGGGAGGCGAAGCAGAGGACCATGAGATCGAAATAGGGTAGAAGAGTTCGTTGACATCCAGCCAAAGCGTGCTCGGAATCTTTGTGGTGTCCAGGACCTCGACCAAGAGGCGAATGGAGCCCAAAGGCAAGGACTCCAGCAAGATCCAGTGGATGGAAACTAGGTTACCATGGGATGCCGCCAGTCTCTTAAAGGTTTCTAGAAACCAAGCATGCAACGGGATATGATGAAGGGTAAGCCATACCCTTTGCTTCCTGTAGGAACTTTCTTTAGGAGACTAACGGCGCAAGGAGCAGGGAACACCTTTGAAGGAAGGGTTAGGTTCTTTGAGTAAGGGGTGGTTAGCCTGTTTCTAAGAGGGGAAGGAGAGTAGTCTCCATTAGAGAGCCGTCTACTGATAAGATAGGGCTCCGCCCACTTCTCGATCCCTGTTGAGTCATCTCGCCCCAGGTGAAAACTCTCGACCAAGGATGCTGAAAGTTTTCTGACTAGTCTATCTGTCTCTTCTGGGTTTGTGGTAATACAGTAAGGTAAAAAAGGGGAAATCTGAGAAAACGTGGTAGGGGTGGAAGACTCCTGATGCTTCTTCTCCAGTAGAATAGGAGGGGGGGATAGGACTGAGAGATGGACAGAGATGGAGGCGGAAGTCTCTTCTGGTGGGAGGTGCGAAGATGGGTTATTGGGTATAACGCGTAAATTTCATTCCAGGAGAAATGGGGAAGACGGTGGCAATGAGGAAGACGTTGGCGACATCGACCTTCCGCCATTTGAAAACGACCTTCTGCCATTTGAAACAATTCAAAGCTTTTCTTTTATATTTTGTGGGGGGCGTGTGGGGTGTGTGGGGTGAGTCATCAGTACATGTCTAATTCTTGATTAATTGCAATGGAGGTCCACTTGAAGTCATTCGAGGGTTGAGCATAAATGTTATATGGAAATTAGACACTGGACAAGATTAGGTTTGGAAAAAATATAATCCAGATCAGTGGTTTAAAAAACGGATCTGTGCCCCGGATCGAGCACCCCAAAAACCCATCCGAATCGGTGAATCGACGATTCGGATCGGGAATCGACCGAATCGATCGGATTCAGCCTGAAAAAATCCAAAAACGAATATTAAAAAATATATTAAAATCATTATAAATGCTATTTTTTAGGAATCCAATAAGAAATGGGGGTACTCCATAAAAAACTTTCATTTTTTTTTGCGAATATTGAGATATTCTTTTTTTGTATGAACTACTGTTAACCATTCAATTTACATCACACAAAAGGAGAAGCATAAAAGTATCATGGATGAAGTATATTGTCATACATGGACTACAATAAAGCATACAATTCGTAAAATATGACCTAATACCAAAATGAAAGACGATGTCGTTCTTCATCTTGGTCACATTGGTGCCATCGATTGAATTCGCATGACAATTCATTGAATCGATCTAGAAACGAATCATCCAAATTAGTGGGCACCTGACTATACCTAACTCCCTGAGTGTTAGTGTTTTGTTGCGCTCATAATCCAAAATCCCCGAAGCTTGTCCATCCTACATGCTCACCTTATTTTAATGTTATGACATTAAATATGTATATCTGAAAAAATTAAGTTATCAAAATCGCCACTTTGTGGCCCAAATAGCTACGAAAAGAGAGAGAGAGAGAGATAAGGAGACGGATGCTAACGGGGGGAGAGAGGGAGAGGATAAACTAGGTAAAAAAAAAAAAAAGATCGATCGATCTGCCTATAAATTACTACAAAGAGACAGAGAGTAATCTCTTTAGAGTATCTGGTTTTGAAGGCAGGGCTTCTGTTACGGCCATTTTTATCAGTTTTTCCAGCTTTTGTTTGGGTTGGGTTTTTGGGAGATTTGGTTTTGGGTGGTGGAATTTGTAATGTAGGGGAAAGCTAATTTTATACAGAGAGAAAGGGGTCCAAAAGGTTATGTGAGTCTTCTTAAAGAGAGAGAAACATAGGAGTAGATAGAGGGTGGGGAAAAGAGTGTTGACTGCAATGTAAAATAGAGGTAGAGAGAGATGAGTATTGATGAGAGAGAGATCTAAATATTGAAGAGAGAGATGGGTGTACTGAGGAAGATGAATATTGAAGAGAGAAAGAGAGATGGGAGTTTGGAGACTGGAGTGTACTGACGGTTGATGAGAGAGACAAAGGGGGTATGGAAGGGCATCGAAGCTATTGATTTTTATTTATGGATGAGAGATGATTGTTGTGTGCCACGAAGACTTGGGATAATTATCCCACATTGGGAAATCTAAAAAGCATGAAGCTCTATGAAAGGAAAAAGCCCTCATGATCAGTACACGTGTTTACGGATGGAGGCCACTTAATGCTCGGGGTCCATTTGTATAAAAAACTCTTTTAGAGATGGCATCAGAACAGTACGGACATGTGAGGTGTCCGAACCATGTTGTCATAATAGCGATTCATTTCCGAATCATAACATCATCATGATGATTCACTGTAGAAAAATGCAGGATCCTGTTTTATTAGTGTATCCGGGATGGCCTGAACGATACCTGATCCGAATCGCCCGATTCTGGATTGGGTCGACGATTTTTTAAACATTGATCCAAATGCCACCATAGGAACTGCATTGTATGCCACTAGTGCACACCAGGCGAGCAATCTACCCAACAAATAATCCATGCTGGTATGGGTCTTAATATTTCTCTGACACCCTTACAGTACCCAAACAGAAGAATCCATGTAACCTGGATTGAAGTTATCAAACCATCAATTACATTGATTCCAAAAAGCACATGTTAAGCACTTTTATGTGAATTATTTTTTACCACCCTATCTATTGTATCAAGATATGGGATTGATATAAATCAATCCACATGCAACTGAGATGATAATGCAACATGTATGCAAAGAAAAAAGGAAACTATTATTCGGTGCCTCTTTATGGAAGAAGAGTTAAAGAAAGGGGGAATGTGACTAAAAGAGATTTAATAAGAGCCGATATGTGACAGATTTTATTTAAGAGTATAGAAGAGAAATTGATTGTTGAAATTTAAATCACTTATATAGTTGGATATCTAGGAGAGAGAGAGGGAGGGGGGAGAGAGAGATGGGAGGATTTTTGAGAAGAAAAGAAAGAAATTTATTATTTTTTATTCGAAGAAGATATATCAAGGGAGGAACTCATAAGGGTAATTCAAATTTTTGTTCGTTTCCTTGTAAAGAATTAATGGTTGCTATTAAATTGAATTGCAAACAATACAGGGTGGTCTCCACCAACTAAGAAACACATATGGTAATTGAAGAGCACTTAGGAATTTCCTTTAAGATTTGTTTTTCCTTTAAATAGTTGATGTCCATAGAGCTCATTATCCAGCTCCTTCAAACACCACGTTTAGTGTCCATCTAGACCACACTATACCATCTATATGGGAATCATGCAGGAATAATAGAGGGCTGAGGCTGTCATTAGTGCCTGAAAATTGTGGATAACAAGTGGATTAAATGGTAGTAGTTACTATAGAGTCCTTTAGGGAAAAAAAATAGTTGATTTCCATGGAGCTAATTATTAAATTCTTTCAAGCACAAGGTTAACAGTCCAGCTCTACCACATTAATCTATGCTATGCAGGGGCATAACAGAAAAATCCAAGTGAAAAAGCCAAAGATAAACCTCAATAGCTTCCAACAATGTTACACCTACCAGGTACCACCACTACTGCAGCATCTAGGATGGATATCAAACATTGGCAATGAAAACATACCATGATGACTCACTTCTTAAGAAACTTAGTCATCATCAATATAACAAGACACAATTCAATGGTTACTGACTCTCAAAGCGATGCTATTAACTTCACATTCTAGCCCATAAAAGAGCCCAATTATACTTAGAATTAGAATGAGAAAAGCACATATGATTGACAATACAAATGGCACTTAACACTCTTTTCTCGTCAAAAACATAAAAGCACCCCAATTAAAAATTATCAAAAACAATAAATTATCCATGAATGTCAAATTTGATTGGGATCCAGAACAATCAATGCCTCCAGCCCTAGACAACACATAAAATCACCTCATACAATAAAAATTAATTAGTAGAAAACAACTGAAATCCATCTAAGTCCTAGCAAACCCGGCCCTAGAGATAACTGGTAGCAGGCACCTACATAAAAGGATTCAAGCACAAACAAATGGATTGATCATAAAAATAACCAATGAGTTCATCATTAAACAATTCAAGTCAAAATACAAGTTCTTGGTACAGAATGCGCTCTTAACATCTCATTTCGTGACTACTCAAACATGGACAGATTATCCCTGGAAGAGTCTACACGACCCATCTCGGATCAAAAAGAGCATAGAGCAGAGATGCTGATTATATTGACATCACAATTCTGTTAGAACTGAAAACACATCATTTTTATAAAAAAAAACAAGCATTTAGGTTCCAACATCAGTGTGATTGGTAACGGCAGTCAGGTCCTGAATTTGTATCATTGCCCCATGGGCATAAAAGAGGACAATGAGAACACAACCAGCATAGAAGAATACATAGAGTGTTCAGGTTCCGAGGTTTCTTTTCTGTTTGGGGGCATTTCATGGAACCTCCTCTACCATCATTGTCACCAATCTATCATATCCTCACCACGCATAAGTTCATCATAAAGAAAAAACAGAAATGGAACCTCCTCAACCATCATTGTCACCAATCTATCATATCCTCACCACGCATAAGTTCATCATCTATGAATCAGGTCATCACACACAAGTTTTGATAAAACAGGATGTTCCTAACAAAAGAAACATCTGATATGAGAAAAACAAAGAGGGAAACACAAAAAGTTACAATCAAAATGTAGTCAAGAATCCGAAAGAATGAAAGGAGAGAAAATAAAAAGAAAGCTCACCGCCAAGCGACGTGGAATCAGGGAAGAAAGATTTAAATGGAGTGGAGGTCGATGTTTGTATAGAGGAGATGGTCTTTGTGAGGTGGAGTTGAGATGGAATTTTTGCAAGGAATTGACACCTGCTCCTGCTCTCTCCCCTTCAAATTCCCTCCTTCCATGACTGAATACAGGGCTTGCCCTCCCTTTTTCTGTTTCCATTGTATGCAAACCCAATCTTGTGCTCATCTCCATCCTCACAAGTCAGAATAAAATAGGGAAGAAGAAATATGCATCAGCGACTACAATCAGGCCCCGTTGGATGCCGGCTAGGCCCTAATGCTGCATTTCAAGTGGACAATTGTCATTTTATTTTTAAAATAATATTTTCATCTTTGTTTAAAGCTTCAAAATAGTGTAGATGGATTAATATATGAAAATCTTGAAAATTGACTATCAAAAATGCTTTACAAAATACCTTATTTTCAAAACTTGAAATCTATTTTTTTCTCATGTCTAATTTCGAGATGATCAATTTGATGATACTTGAGCATCAAAATAACCTCTTCTACTAAAATTTTTGAGAGAGGCACAAATTTGATTGTTTAAAGACTCCTCTCACGATAAACGTTTCCCTCAAAACATATGTCATTTCTTCCCCATCCTTTTTTTTGGGAGATTAGTAGCTATGGATATCACAAAGATACTTTTCCACCAAAAGATACGTCATTTTCTCCCCATCCTTAAAAATAGAAAACTACACCGTTATCTCCCTATTTCTTAAGAGGACTTGCCCTATTTTTAGGGAATGGGTCACCTCCCTCTTTTTTTGCAAAATATTACAAAGATACCTTTCCAACAAAAGATATGTCATTTATAAACATCTCATAACTACCGCTAATATTACAAAACGTATGATATTGATATTTTCAAGTCTCCTTCATTTCCTCTCTTTCCTCATTCTCTCTACTCCATTTTATCCATTTTACTTTATACCTGACAATTCTCTTCTTTGTTAAATCATCATACTCTCCTTCTACTCTCACTACATCGCACAATCTCTGAAACTTTCACTACATCGCACAATATCTGAAAAATCGATGAAGAGAAAAAACAAGTAAACCTAAAAGTAGGCTTTTATCCCACTTTGCTTGATTCAACACTAGTGGTTTTTGTGTCCCCTTAGGAAATTTCTGATATTTATTTTTCTATTTTGTAAAGTTTACAATATTATACCTGAAATTTGAAATTCACAACATCGCACAATATTAAAAAATCCTGGAAGTCAACTCATTGCATCGAAAAATGGAAAATCGTGGAATTCAACTCTCACTGCATTGAAAAAACAAAGTGGAAAAAATTATGCATTTATCCATTTCCTTCTTTGTGATGCTTTTACTCTGAAGTTCACATTTTTACAGTATTAATCATGCAAACCCATGATCCCCATGAATATATAAGATGATATATATTATCTAAATTTTACCATTGACAAGTAGAGGTGGATTGGGAGGAAAGATAGAAGAAAGAAGTTTGAGAGAGAGAGAGAGAAGGATTTTATGGGTTTAGAAAGGGAGAGAGAGGGACGGGAGAAAGAAGTTAGAGAAAGAGGACATGCGAACATGCAGTGGGCCATGTACTGTTGAGGCGAACCAGTGCCATCAAAGACCGACAATCTCCTTTTTTAGTATTTGATAGGGAAGGGCATTTGATCAATAAAAGGCGGATAAGGCTTCTGGTATGAAACACTTTCCTGTGTTTTTGACGCCTGTAAGTTCTGGATGCTTTTATTGATCATTTGTGTACGTCCTCTTGTGTGAACATCGATGGCGTAGCTTGGGAAGCTACGTTGGGCTGGTCCTCAAGAGAGACAGGGGTATTCGGAGGCCTCGAGGCCTAGACAAGAGGGGAAAGTTGAGGTCTTTCCTCTTCTCCACATGGCAGCTCAAGAGGAGAGTTCACCTCCTGATGGGAAGACACCATAGGACAGACGTCTTCCAGCCCTTTGAGTTTGTCAAGAATGTTGTTTTACTACATTCTCATAGCAAGCCATTGGGTTTTTAGGGTCTTCCCCGTCATGGCTCACCACCATTACCTCAACTTGCTCACCAGAGTCGGGTAATTCAGCGGGCAATATGACCCTGGTCCTGTTCGTACCTCGATCTGACATCCCTACAAGCAAAGGCTGGAATTGCCTCGCTTAATCCTGAGATTGCTTTAAGGTGCGCGTGAATGTTGTACGTCATTTTTTACATACTTACATCTCCCAAGTGAGCAAGGAGAGAGCCGGCAACAGCCTGGTCCTCTGAGTACACAAGGCACCGGCAAGCCGAAGTTGTGCCTAAAATAAAGCCTCAAATCCAGTGAAGCACAGCTCAACATCCAAGCATCGAATCAACGTGGGGACGAGTTCAATGCAACCGCCTCGCAAAGAGCTGCAGACTGACATGACTCTTGCATTTAATCCAAGGGCCGATGAATGCAAGTCCCCAGGTCATAAAATAAGTAAATCTGCTCGGTTGCCGAAACCCTCTTTTCGGTGACCTCCCAAATTAGGCAAAAACGTAAACCAGAACAAAATCAGCCCAAACTTAGTGCAAAATGACTGCGACTATCTCCTCTCTTATTTGCAAGCAGAGCCAAGAGCTAGAACATCGCGAGTTAACTGCATTGGCAAACAAAATTCACAAATTTTCCTGGACTTCCACCCCATGGGAAAAGGCCACCACAGCAAGACTAAAGGGCATCAAAACGCTCAGAGTCGCAAGGACATTGAAGATATGCTTACGAATCATCTGAACCATCACCACAAGTTGCAGAAAAAGCTTCCAAGATCTGGCCATGGCAAAACAACCTGCATGCAAGGACGGCTTCGACATTAACGGAAAAGATCTCAGGAACATTTTGGTCATTGCGCCTAATTTCGGGATTTATTTCCCATTTCCTAAATTGTAATTAAGTTTAGTTTTTAAGCATTCACCCATTTTTTAAGCATTCACCCATTTTTTAAGCATTCACCCATGGGATTGATCTTTTCAGGTCTGCAAGCGGAATGGGGGCCAGTAGGTGGGGGACATCCTGTTATGCAGGATGAGAGATGGTAGAGGTAAGATGGGGGATGAGAGGTGGTGTGGTGGATTTACTTAAGAATGTAGGGGGGTCAGAACCTGCATTGATTGTGGGGAAGTAGAGCCCTAGGGGAGAGTACATGTGGATGAGAGGGAGGTGGTGATGAGTTCGGTGACAAGGGATTGACATGACATTGCAGATGGCTAGAGGGTGCCTCCCACAGTAGCACGCGCAACTCTTTACTCAAGAGAGGTGGGGAAGGGTGAGTTAGTTGACAAGTGACAACCAAAGAAATAGGTCGAATGGAAACATGAGAGGACAAGGTTGGGGGAACAGGTGTCACAATCCCATGAAACTGCAGCCTTCGATTGTATCGAGGAGACGTGGTGGAATATCACATGATGGGCGAAGGGGGGGCGATTGTGGGTTATCAGATGGGATTAGGGGAGCCAGTTGTCTCATGTATTGGTTGTAGGGAAGATTGACAGGTCCAGGATGGCAAGTTGATCATCCCTCTACATGAACTAGCAGGCTTTTTAGCACACATGATGATGGTAGTCTTGAAGTGGAGGTGTTGGGGGAGAGCTCACTAGGGCATGTGTCAGCACTACACAAAAGAGATTAGGGGGCGTCAATGTTGAGATGCATTCACATCTAGAATCTAAACTGAGGTGGTACGAACATGAGGACCCCCAAGATTTACCATTCGATAGTTACAAGAGCTCTCCTTGGTGTCTGTGGATTACAGCAGTCCACCCTTCATGGACTTCTGTTGTCTGTTCTAAATGGACCTTACCATAGTCCCTCTTCAACTTTACACCATGGTTCTGCCCATGGCTGCCAAGAGTATATCATGTAGAATGCGAGGCTATCATCATCTTTGTCCTAGCTTTATCCCAACTATTTTGGGGTCAGCTAGTATACCAAGCAATATGAACCCAAAAAAAGTGGCCTTTATGGCAAGCCATGACTTGGAAGGTATGAGCAGGGGATCTACGACTTCAATGAGCAACTGAATGGTGTCCAATGGGAGAAATTTAGAAGACTTCCAATGGACCGCAAAGAAATTGCCATAGGTCTCACCAATCTGTCTAGAAGTATTGTTATGCCACACATGGAGGGGGATGTCAGTGGCTCTCAGCCAAATCTTCCGTTTGTGGAGGGAACCCATAGGATTAGGCACAAGGTCCCTTTTTAGGGTTCCTATTACATAGGGCACTAATGGCACACCCTTCCATCGGGAAAGAGAATAGAATGACACCATTGATTGTCTACGACCGCCCAGGTATGGTTCATCCCAAAACCGCTAGCCGTGTCAGTTTGAGTTACCGTGCCTATCTTGCTACCACGCTAGGTCAGTCACCATACCAGTCTAGCCACTGTGTCAGGCTAGCCACCCTGTCAAATGTCTCTTTTCTCTATTCTATTTCTTTCTTCTCCTTCCATCACCCCAATCTTCATCTCATCACTTCTTCCCTTTCTCCTTTGAATGTGCACACATGTGTGAATTCGCCCAAAGATAAGGTGAGGTCCCTTGGCCCACTTGTCTTGTAAATTAATCGTGTATGTGTGATTGCAAAAACAGGAGAGTACATGTCAATGGAGACAATTTTGAACTAGTTGTAGGACTAGGGGGCTTTTCGTCGTGATCTAAGAGGGTGCCCACGTGAGTTAGCCCGGGTGAGTCACGAACCCAGGTGAGGTGTGTCCCGCCTCACATTAAATTCCTCTCTCACTGGTTGGAGTACCTACCATTATTTCTTAACAAGGTTTTCGAGAGAGAGGTCTCAAGTCTCGGGTTCTCCTTGAAACCCGAGCCATATGCCACCTGATCATTACCACTCGAAGGGCGAGAACCAGCTTGGCAACTCCACTGGGGATGACAGACCGGGGCACATATGTAATTCCACTAGGGATAACAGTAGAACACAAATGGCGATAGCCATGCTTAGGCACGCACGACGCTAGTGTGGTCAACGACAACATGTACGACGATAGGCAAGGTGACAATTGCACAAACGGCGCTAAGCAGCCCTCATAAACGACGGTCATGCACGACGTTGGCCAATGACTTTCATGCGCGGTGCTAGGTTTGGGTCTAAGGCCTGAGCTCGACCTAGTCTTGATCCGGCTGACACTGGATGTTCGGCGCTACATGGGCAGCAGTGACCTGTGTTTGGGCTTCCGGTCCAGCCCATCGCCTTTTGGCCTTTAAGGACCTGACTGGCATTTTCAATTGTTTGGGGCACTTCAAGGGAACGCCGTCTATTTAAGGGGGTAAAACTCCTTTTCACTATTTTACCAAAGGTAAAACGTTTAGAGGTTTAGCAGTGAGAGAGGGAAACTTCCTGACGGTGATTTTGGCAAGAACGTAGGGCGCGAGTAGCAAGAAAGAGAGTTCTGGCTGGGAACACAGAGGTGTTCGCGGGGGTCACTATTGTTGGTGTCTTGTTAGCTAAGTTATTATGGCAAGGGTTCTGAGATACCGGTCGAGCGAGAAAATAGGGATTGAGGGTGTAGTTCCCCAGACTTCTGACGGTTTTCCGATGGTGTGGAGGTAAAGGAAAGGTCCCACTAAGTGGCAGAGTTCCTTGATGGGTATAAGGTTTCTCAGCTAGAAACCGAGAGGTCGTAGGGTAGTGAGCAATCACTGGGGGAGACGAACGGTCACTGAGAGGGTGCAAAGAGCCATAAGCAATCAAAGGGTGAAGGGAGTTGAATAGTCTCTGGGGAGACGAAGATTCACAGGGCCTGAACAATTGCAAGCCAACACGTACAGTGGTAGGTTACACACGGCTCTCATAGTGAGCGGCAGTAACTATGCCCTCATGCCCACTCGGCGATCCTTTCATGGACGGCGGCAAGTCGTGCCCGACTGCGGTCATGCTCGGCAATGAGTTGAGGACGACAATTATTATGCATGGCGCTGAGTCATGCGCGGCAATGATCACACTCGGTGTTAAGTCATGCGTGCCGATGATCACGCATGACACTAAGTCATACGTGACAATGATCACGCACGGCGCTAAGTCGTGCGCGACGATGATCACACATGGCGCTGAGTCACGCGCGGCGATAGTCATGCACGACGATGACTTGGGTAGGCAAAGGGTGGTGACCAATGGTAAGGCCAAGCTTATGAAGTCTGTTGGAAGCCAAGTCCTCTTGCACAACTGTGAACTCCATGTTGTTCTGTGGAAGGATACTCACTATGAAGGGGGTGTGCTCTCCATCATAGGCCAGTTCCTTGTTAGAAGGGTTTGCCTTGTATGTCTGATAAAAGCCATCTAGAACCCTTTTTGCCATCCTCTGCTACGAGAGCATCATCTTTTTCTCATATGCAAGAGCGATGCTCTGATGCATCTACTCTCTTTTCTTCTGATGCGAGACCGACTTTTTGGCCTGTAACCATCATCTTTTCCTCAGATGCAAGGGCGAAACTCTGGCACAACTACCCTCTTTTCTTCTGCTGTGAGAGCAATATTGCTTGCTAGATTTGTAATCTCCCTAATAATGGGCTTTTTGGCTTGTAATTCCTTCTAATGCAATAAAAAGAGTTAAACTTTGTTTGAACTGTCTTGCTTCTTTTCTTTCCCTCCTTTTGTTTTCTTTTTGTTCTTACTTCCTTTTTGTTGTTTATTGGGTCTTTTGAGAGAGTATCAAGGATAATACTTCTTTAGGTATCAGCCATAGATGGGGGGCTTCGCCTCCTCTCCATTAGGATGGGCCAGTATGTAAGCCCCATTTGGCGAGACTTTCATGACTATGCCTATGCATAATGATCGGCCTTTTGACGGCGGGAACCAGATCTCTATGAGAGAATGAGCAGACTTTGACAGACTTATCAAAGGCCCTCTTCATTCTCCCCTGGTTGAGTTCGAGATTCTGCTGAGCTTCTAACCTCTTTTCATCGAGGCCATCTAATTCTTGATAGCAAAGCTTAGCCCTCTCATCTTCGGTCAGTCCTTGATGTATGGTGAGACACAACGAAGGGAGTTCAATCTCAAGAGGTAAGACTCCTTCACCTCCATAGACTTGGGAATAAGGAGTGGAATAGGTGGCATTTCGTGTGGTGGTGTGATAGGCCCACAATGCTTCAAGAAGCTTCTCTTGCCAATTCTTTTTCGTCTTTGATACTGACTTTCTTAAAACACTGCGCAAGGTCTTATTGAAAGCCTCAGCTAAGCCGTTCGCCCGAGGGTGGTACACAGTTGAATACTTCCACTTGAAAAACAAATGGTTAACCAAGCGATCAATGTGATGATGGCTTTTGAATTGAGGGCCATTGTCAGATATAATTCGGTCAGGCACCCCAAACCGGTATATGATGTGATACCGCACAAAGTTGGCCACTGTAGCCCTAAGAACTTGCTTGAGGGGGACCGCTTCAGCCCACTTGGAGAAATAGTCTGTTGCCGCTAGAATGAAGACATGACCCATTACAGAAGGAGGGTCGATAAGACCTACAATGTCCATACCCCTTTGTGAAAAGGGCCATGATGCCATTGTAGGGAGTAGGCGCTCTAGACGCTAATGAATAAGGCTCGAGTGCATTTGGCACACCTGGAACCTCTTGGCATAGTTTAAGGAATCAGCAGCCATCGAAGGTCAATAATACACCAATCTGCGTATCCGTACATAGAGCTTAGGCCGGACTGATACAGCCCACATATGCTTGAGTGTACTTTTTCCAATACCTTATTTGCCTCTTGTGCATCTGCACATCTGAAGGCCTTCCCCAAGAGTACCATCTTGAGCCAGCCCCATCAGCTCGGTCATGTCTCTAAAGCCCATAAGAGAGCTTAGGGCAATGACCCGTTGGGAGATCAAGTCCTTCGTCCTCCTTGGCCTAAGTTGACTGCAGTTCCTGACCCACACCCATTTCTTCATCTGATGGAGACGGCTCTTTCTTGCGCAAGAAAAGTCGGCCAGCCGCAATCCCAATCGCAATTCTGGCATGAGGTCCATAAAAGCCTCAAAGCTAAGCACGACAGTGGTCAGAAAATCCTGATCAGAGAAGCCACTAAAACAATCGGGGCAGCCAACTCTGATTACCCTCTTCACTAGAACCCCTTCTACCCTCTTCAAATCACAGGGCCCGAAGAGGAAGTGCGTGAATCCGGCAGAGTGGTCAGCGTCATAAAATATGACCTGACCACCAAACTGTCACGATCCCAGGACCATCAAGAACCGGTCCTTACGCGATCAGCATATAAGACTCGAGTTCAGTAGGGGCATACTGAGCCCATGCTAACTGATCTGTCGCGCACGACCCACCAAGCTCGAAAGCCTTCAATATATCAATATATACCAATGTTTTCAGTGTAAATATATAAACTTATGCAAATAACCGTACAATACATTAGTTATCATCTATATATGCTGTTATTAGTGGTTAATACAATGATATGTGTGTGTGTATCTGATGTCTATATATATACGATGTGTGTATAATGATATGTGTGTATGTGTAAAGTGCATAAATGTATACATACAGTGCACTAATTTTATATTATGTACACTGATTTATATATTACACACATACACACACTCACACTCACTCACTCACACATACATACACACACACAAACTCACACACACATTCACACTCCCACTCACACTCACACTCACACTCACACTCACACTCACACTCACAGATATATATATTACACTTCTATTCATGTTGTGTGTGGACTGATGTGTGTATATATACGATATGTATATATTGATATGTTTATACGTATATGCATACAGTTGCTTGCTATCAGTTATATACAATTATCAATGTATATATACATTGCTATGCGCGTGCACATGCACCCATACTCAATAAGTGTTTATATGTTGTATATGTATACACTAATACATGTATTATATTTACACTGACATATATATGACCATATATATACTTATTAGCTATTTTTATTTTTATATATATACAGTGTGTGTATATATATGATTATATATAAATTTGCTATTATTTATATATATACTGATATGCGCACACACTTGCATCCTTTAGCATTTATAGTGCATACATATATTTGTATATACACTAATATATATTACTATATAGATACTTGTTATCAGTCTATACTGTTATTAGCGTATATGTACTCTGATATGTATATACGCACACTCTTATGCTTATGTAAAAAGGGCTTATATATACACTAATGTATAAGATCGTGTATTTACTTATTATCTGTGATATATACAATTATTAGCACAATTTGTGTACGTATTGATGTATAGCAATACATACCATTGTTTTCAGTGTGAATATATACACTGATGCATATAACCATAATACACATTAGTTATCAGGTATATATACAGTTATTAGTGTGTAAAAATAACATTGATATGTGTGTGTGTGTGATGTCTATATAGATGCGTTGAGTATATATTGATATGTTTGTGTGTAAAGTGCATAGTGTGTAAAGTGCATAACTGTATATATACAATTGTTAGCGTGTTAAAATATATACGTTTCTATATACGACATGTATATACTAAAATGTTTATGCCTGTATGTATAAACTTGCGGTCAGTTATATATACACTGATATGCACACGCACATGCACCCTTACGCATTGATAATGCATACAAACATTTCTATATACACCTTTATCAGTTTATACATTTATTAACGTATATATACATTGATATGTTTATACGCACACTCATTTGCATATGTATAAACAGTTTATGTATACACTAATGTATAAGACCATATATATACTTTATTATCAGTGATATATAAGGTTAGTAGCACAATTTGGGAACTTATTGATGTATAGTAGTATACACTATTATTTTTAGTGTGTATATATATATATTGATGCATATAGCCTTACAATACGTCAGTTATCAGATATATATACAGTTATTAATTTGTAAAAAATATATTGATATGTGTGTGTGTGTGATGTCTATATATATACGATGTGTATATTTTGATATGTTTGTATGTGTAAACTGTATATGTACAGTGCACTAATATTACATTTCTATATATATTGATGTATATGACCATATATACATTTATTATCAGTTTATACAATTATTAACGTTTATGTATACCAATTTGTATTCTAAACACACTTACTCACACACTCACACTCACACTCACTAACACTTAGTCACACACTCACTCACACACACATCCATACACTCACACTCACAGATATATATTCTATACATATATGTATATTGTGTATGGACTGATGTGTAGATATATACGATATGTATATACTTATATGTTTATGCATGTATGTATACAGTTGTTTTGTATCTTTTAAGTACATTTATCAATGTATATGTACACTCATATGTGCACGTACATGCACTTACGCGTTGATAAGGGCATAACTGTGTACGTATACACTAATACATGCATTCTATCTATACTGATATATATGACCATATAGACACTCATTAGCTGTTTATATATATATATATATATATAGTGTGTGTATATATACGATATGTATATACTGATATGTTTCTTCGTGTATGTATAAACTTGTTATCAGTTATATACATTGTTATGCACACGCACATGCACCTTTTAGCATTGATAGTGCATACATACATTTCTATTTACATTGATATATATGACCATGTAGACTCTTATTATCAATTTATACAGTTATTAGCGTATATGTGCACTGATATGCACTCATATGGATATGTATACACGATTTATATATACACTAATGTATAAAACCATGTAAATACTTATTGTCAGTGTTATATACAGTTATTAGTACAATTTGTGTACGTATTGATGTATAACGATGTATACCATTGTTTTCAGTGTATATTTATTTACTGATGCAATTATCGTTACATAACATTAGTTATCAGCTTTATATACAGTTATTTGTGTGTTAAAAATACATTGTTATAAGTGAGTGTGTGAGCGTTATGTCTGTATATATATGATATGTATATATTGATATGTGTGTATGTGTAAACTGCATAATTGTATATATACAGTGTACTAATATATACATTTCTATATACATTGATGTATATGAACATATATACACTTATTATCAGTTTATATTGTTATTAACTTATATGTTACTCACACACACAGTCACACTCACACTCACAGACACTCACTCACACACACACACACACTCTCACATAGACATACTCACTCACTCACAAACACATACACACTCGCTCATACTCACACTTATACTCACACTCACACAACTAATATATTGTATAGTTATATGCATCAGTATATATATATATACATTGAAAACAATGGTATGTATTGCTATACATCAGTATGTATACAAATTGTTTTAATAATTGTATGTATCACCGATATTAAGTTTATACATGGTCTTATATATTATACATATGCGTATGAGTGTGCGTATATACATATCAGTGTACATATAAGCTAATAGCTGATAAATTGACAATACGTGTCTATAAGGTCATATATATCAGTGTATATGTAATGTATGTATGAACTTATCAATGCATAAGGATGCATGTGCGTGTGCACATCAGGTTATATGCAACTGATAGCTAGTATATACATACACGCATAAATATATCAGTATATACATATCGAATATATAAACACTGTTTATGTAACTGATGGCAAGTGTATACATACACGAATAAATATATCAGTATGTACATGTCGTATATTAAATACTGTATATATGTATAAACTGCTAATAAGTATCTATATTGTCATATATATCAGTGTATATAGAATACATGTATTATATATACTTACATACACAGTATATATTTACTTATCAACAAGTAAGGGTGCATCTACATGCGCATCAGTGTATACATACATGTATAATTGTATATAACTGATAGCAAGCAAGTGTATACATACACGCATAAACATATCGTAAATATACCCACATCAGTCCATACACAACACGCATATATGTGTAGTATATATATATATGTATATGTATATATATATATATATATATATATATATATATACACTAATAACTGTATAAACTGATTATAAGTGTATATATGGTCATACACATAAATATATATATACTACACATATGCTTGTTATGTATTTTGATATTTGTATATGTACGATATGTATATACTGATATGTTTATGCGTGCATGTATACATTAGGTATCAGCTATATATATTGTTATTAGTGTGTAAAAAGTACATTGATGTGTGTGTGTGATGTCTGTATAGACAATGTGTATATACTAATATATGTGTATATGTGAAATACACAACTGTATATATACAGTTATGGACATATATGTACACTGATTTATATATTACACCCACGCACACACACACTCACACTCACACTCACAATCACAATCACACTCACACTCACTCTCACACTCGCACTCGCACTCGCACTCGCACTCGCACTCGCACTCACACTCACATTCACAGTTACACACACTCACCGATATATTTATTACATATATATGCGTGTTGTGTATGGACTGATGTGTGTATATATATGATATGTACACTGATTTTTATACTACATCCATATACCCATACACACACACATGCACTAATACTCTCACTCCCACACATTCACATCACACTCACACTCACAGATATATATATATTACATATATATGCATGTTGTGTATGGACAGATGTGTGTATATATATGATATGTATATATTGATATATTTATGCGTCTATGTATACAGTTGCTTGTTATCAGTTATTTACAATTATCAATATATAGATACACTGATATGCACATGCACATATACCCTTACGCGTTGATTAGTGCATATACAGTTATGAAGGTATATATGTATACTGAGTTATATACTACACCCACACACACACACACACTCACACTCACACTCACACTCACACTCGCACACACGCACATCCACTCTCACACTCACACTCACACTCACAGATATATATATTACACATATGTGTGTTGTGTATGGACTGATGTGTATATATATACATATATATACGATATGTATATACTATATATGCAGTTGCTTGCTTTCAGTTTTATACAATAATCGAAGAATATACGCACCCATATGTGCACGCACATGCATTCGATGTACTTATTAGCAGTTTATATTTATATATAGTGTGTATATATACGATATGCATATACTGATATGCTTATACGTTTATGTATAAACTTGCTATCAGTTATATATACACTGATATGCACACATACATGCACCCTTACGCATTGATAATGCTTACATATATTTCTATATACACAGATATAAATGACCATATGGATACATTTTATCAGTTTTTACAGTTATTAGCGTATATGTACACTGATATGTATATACGAACACTCATATTTATATGTTTAAAGGGTTTATATATATACTAATATATAAGACCATGTATATACTTATTATTAGTGATATATACAGTTATTAGCACAATTTGTTTACGTATTGATGTATAGCAATATATACTGTTACTGATGCATATAACCATACAATACATTAGTTATTAGTATGTATAAAATACATTGAAATGTGTCTATGTGTTTGTGATATATGTATCTATACGATGTGTATATACTAATAGGTGTGTATTTGTAAAGTGCAGAACTTTTTATATACACTGCACTAATATATAGTTTTTTACATACATTGATGTGTATAACCATATATACATTATTTATCAGTTTAAACAGTTATGAACGTATATGTACACTGATTTATATGCTACACACACACACTTACACTGATACTCATACTCACACACACACACACACACTCACACTGACACTCATACTCACACACACACACACTCACACTGACACTCATACTCACACACACACACACTCACACACACTCACACACACACTCACACACACTCACACACACACACACACCTCACTCACACACACACTCACACTAACACTCACACTCCCAGATATATATAGTACACATATGTGCGTGTTATATATGGACTGATGTGAGTATTTATACGATATGTATAAATTGATATGTTTATGCGCGCATGTATGTAGTTACCTTCTATCAGTTATATACAATTATGAATATATATATACACTGCTATGAGCATGCACATGCACCCTAACTCGTTGATAAGTGCATATATACTGTGTATATATACACTAATACATGCATTCTATATACACTGAAATATGTGACCATATACACTTATTAGCTGTTTATATATATATATATATATATATATATATATATATATATATATATATATATATATATATATATATATATACAGTGTGTATATATATACGATACGTATATATTGATATGTTTATGGTGTATGTATAAGCTTACTTTCAGTTGTATATACACCGATATGCGCATGCACATGCACCTTTACGCATTGATACTGCGTACATACATTTGTATATGCATTGATATATTTGACCATATAGTCACTTATTATCAATTTTTGCTATTATTTTTTACCCAAACTTTTTTACTGTTATTGGCGTCTACGTATACTGATAGGTATAAATGCACATTCATATGCATATGTTTAAAGGGTTTATATCTACACTAATGTATAAGACCATGTATATACTTATTATCAGTGATATATACAGTTAATAGCACAATTTGAAAACATATTGATGTAAAGTAATATATACCATTGGTTTCAATGTATATATATATATATATATATATATATATATATATATATACTGATGCATGGAACCATACAACACATTTGTTATCAGTTATACATATAGTTATTAGTGTGTAAAAAATACACACTCACACACTCGCAATTGCACTCACACTCACACTCACACTCGCGCACTCACATTCACACTCGTACTCACAGATATTTATACTACACATATATGCACGTTGTGTATGGACTGATGCGTGTATATATATGATAGGTATATACTAATATGTTTATGCGTGTAGCAAATAGTTGCTTCCTATCAGTTATATATAATTATCAATATATATATATATATATATGGATATGCGCACGCACATGCACCCTTATGTATTGATAAGTGCTTTTGTACTGTATGTGTATACACTAATACATGCATTCTACATACACTAATATAATGATCATGTAGACCTTTATTAGTGATTTATATATATATACAGGGTGTATATATATATAATATACATATACTAATATGTTTATACGTGTATGTATGAACTTGCTATCAATTATATATCTACTGACATGCGCATGCACTTGCACCCAGACGCATAGATAGTGCATACATAAATTTCTACTTACACTAATATATATGACCATATAGATACCTATTATCAATTTATATGGTTAATAGCGTATATGTACACTGATATATATATGCGCACACTCATATGCAAATGTATAAACAGTTTTTATATACACTAATGTCTAAGACCATGTATATAATTAATATCAGTTATATATACAGTTATTAGTACAAATTTTGTACGTATTGTTGTATAACATTATATATCATTGTTTTCAGTGTATATATATATACTGATGCATTTAAACTTTCATTATACATTGATCTATATTACTGTATATACACTTATTATCAGTTTATATAATTATCAACGTATATGTACCCTGATTTATATACTACACACACACTTACACTCACACTCACACTCACACTCACACACACACTCACTCACACATATACTCATACTCACACTCACACTCACACTCACACTTACACACACACACACATACACATTCACACTCACTCACACTCACACTCAGATATATATACTGCACATATATGCGTGTTGTGTATGTACTTATATGATATATATAAACTGATATGTTTATGTCTGTATGTATATAATTGCTTTCTATCTGTTGTTATGTATAATTATCAATGTATGCACACTGTTACGTGCATGCACATGCACCCTTACGCATTGATAAGTGTCAATGTATTGTGTATGTATACACACTCTCACTTACACTTACATATATATGTACTACACACATATGTGTGTTGTGTATAGACTGGTGCGTATATGTACAATATGTATATACTGATATATTTATGCATGTATGTATATAGTTGCTACCTATTAGTTATATACAATTATTACTGTATATATACAGTTATATGCGTATGCACATGCACCTTTACGTATTGATAAGTGCATATATATTGTGTATGTTTACAGTAATACGTGTATTCTATATACACTGATATATATGACCATATAGATCCTTATTAACAATTTATATATATATATATCTACAATGTCTATATATACGATATGTATATGCTGATATGTTTATGCATATATGTATAAATTTGCTATCAGTGTGTGTGTGTATATATATATATATATATATATATATATATATATATATATATATATATATATATATATATATATATATATATATATATATATATATATATATATATATATATTGATGCATATAACCATACAATACATTAGTTATCAACTATATATACAGTTATTAATGTGGAAAAATACATTGATATGTGTGTGTACTTGGTGTCTGTATATATATGATGTGTATATACTGATATGCGTACATGTATAAAGGGCATAACTGTATGTAAACCGTGAACTAATGTATATATTTCTATATACATTGATTTATATGACCATATATACACTTATTATTAGTTTTTACAATTATTAACGTATATGTATACTAATTTATATACTAAAACATACACACACACACCCACAAACTCACACCCAGACTCACACACACACAAACACACTCACTCACAAACACACACACTCACACTCACACTTACACTTACACTCACATAAACTCACATTCACACAGTCACACACACACTCACACTCACACTCATAGATATATATATTACACATATATGTGTGTTGTGTATAGACTTATGTGTGCATATATACGATATGTATGTACTGATATGTTTATGCATGTATGTTATAATTGCTTGCTGTCAGTTTTATACAATTATCAAAGTATATATACACTGGTATACACACGCACGTGCACCCTTACACGTTGATAAGTGCTTCTATACTGTGTATGTGTACACTAATAGATGCATTCTGTATACAGTGATATATATGATCATATAGATACGCATTTGCTGATTATATATATATACAGTGTGTATATATATGATATATATATATTGATATAGTTATGCGTGTATGTATAACTTGTTATCATTTATATATACATTGATATGCTCATACATATGCACCCTTATTCATTTCATATATTTCGATTTACTCTGTATTCATATACAATTATTAGCGTATATGTATACTGATATGTATATACGTACACTCAAATACATATGTACAAACGATTTATATATACACTAATGTATAAGACTGCATATATACTTATTATTAATGATATATACAATTATTAGCACAATTGGTGTATGTATTGATGGCTAGCAATATATACCATTGTGTTCAGTGTATACATATATACTGATGCATATAACCTTTCAATACATTAGTTATCAACTATATATATAGTTATTAGTGTGTATAAAATACATTGCTATGTGTGTGTGTGTGTGTGAGTGATGAATGTATATATATATATGATGTGTTATCCTTATATGTGTGTGTAAAGTGCATAACTGTATATATACAACACACTAATATATACATTTCTAGTTACATCGATGTATATGACCAAATATACACGTATTATCAGTTTATACAGTTATTAACGTATACGAACACTGATATATATATTGTACACACACTCACACTGATATCTATACTACACACACACACTCACTCAAACTCACACTCACACTCACACTCACACAGACTCTTACACTGACACACACATTCACTCACACACACACACACACACACATTCACACTCACCCACACACACTCACACTTACACTCACACTAATGCTCACAGATATGTATATATATATATTATACATATATGCATTTTGTGTATAGACTGATGTGTCTATATATACGATATGTATATAATGATAGGTTTATGCTTGCATGTATATAGTTTGCTTGCTATCAGTTATATACAATTATCAATGTTTATATACACCAGCATGCGCATGCACAAGTAGCATTACGCGTTGATAAGTGCATATATACTGTATATGTATACACTAATACATGTATTCTATATACACTAATGTATTTAACCATATAGACCCTTATTATCAGTTTATACATATGCAGTGTATAGATATATACGATATGTATATACTAATACGTTTATGCATGCATGTATAAACTTGCTATCAATTATTTATACACTGATATACGCAGCACATGCACTCTTACGCATTGATAGTGCATACATACATTTCTTAACATACTGATATATATGCCTATGTAGACATTTATTATCAGTTTATACGATTATTAGCGTATATGTACATTAATATATATATATATATATATATATATATATATATATGCACACTCATATGTACATGTATAAAAGGTCTATATATAGACTAATGTATAAGACCATGTATATACTTATTATCAGTGATAAATACAAGTATTAGCACAATTTGTGTACATATTGATATATAGCAATATATATCATTGCTTTCAGTGTATATATATATATATATATATATATATATATAATTGTACTACACATTAGTTATCAGTTATATATACAGTTATTAGTGTACAAAAAATATAATGATATGTGTGTGCGTGTGTGATGTCTGTATCTATACGATGTGTATATATTGATATTTTTGTATGTAAAGTAAATAATTGTCTATATATAGTGCACTAATATATACAATTTTTTATACATTGCGGTATATGACCATATATACACTTATTATCAGTTTATAAAGTTATTAACGTATGTGTACACTGATTTATATACTACAGACACACACACACTCATACTAACACTCACGCTCACGCTCACACTCACACTCACACTCACACTCACACTCTCACACTCACTCACACTCACACTCACAATCACAGAAATATATGTTACACATAAATGCGTGTTGTGTATAGACTGATGTGTGTTTATATACGATATGTATATATTGATATATTTATGCATGTGTGTATACTTGCTATCAGTTATATACAATTATCAATGTATATATACATTGAAATACATGCGCACATACACCCTTATGCATTGATAGTGCATACATACATTTCTATTTACAGCGATATATATGATCATATAATACATTAGTTTATACAGTTATTAGCTTATATATACGCTGATATATTTATACACACACTCATGTGCATATGTCTAGATGATATATATTTAAACTAATGTATAAGACCATGTATATACTTATGATAAGTGATATATACAGTGATCAGTATAATTTCTGTACGTATTGATGCAAAGCAATATATACCATTTTTTTCACTATATATAATCACATAATACATTAGTTATTTGCTATACATTAGTTATACTGATGCATATTACAACACAATACATTAGTTATCTGCTATATATACAGTAATTTGTGTGTAAAAAATACATCGCTATGTGTGTGTGTGTGCGTGATGTCTGTATATATACGATGTGTGTAAACTGATATGTGTGTATGGGCGATGTGTGTAAACTGATATGTGTGTCTGTGTAAAATGCATAACTGTATATATACATTGCACTAATATATACATTTCTATATACATTGAAGTATATGACTATATATGCACTTATTATCACTTTATACATATATTAACATATATGTCCACTGATTTATATACTATACACACTCACACAATCGTCAGACACTCACTTACACACACAAATACATACTCACACTCACACAGACACACACACACTCACACTCACACACACACACACTCACACTCACACTCACACTCACACTCACACTCACACTCACACTCACAGATATATATACTACATATATATGCGTGTTATGTATGACGTGATGTGTGTATATATACGATATGTATATACTCATATGTTTATACGTGTATGTATACAATTGATTGCTATCAGTTATATACAATTATCAATGTATATATACACTGCTACGCGCACACACATGCACCCTTACACGTTGATATGTGCACATATATCATCTAATGTATATAAAATACGTGTATTAATTAGTGTATACATACACAATATATATGCACTTATCAACGCGTTAGGGTGCATGTGCGTACACATATCAGTGTATATATACATTGATAATTGTATATAAATGATAGCAAGCAACTATATAAACAAATAATAAGTGTATATATATGGTCATAAACATCAGTGTATATAGAAATGTATATATTAGTGCACTATATATATATATATATATATATATATATATATATATATATATATATATATATATATATATATATATATATATAGTTGTGCACTTTACCCAAACACACATACGTATATATACAAACATCACACACGCACGTATCAATGTAGTTTTTATACACTAATAACTGTATAGATTGCTAATAACTAATGTATTGTATGGTTCATGCATCTATATTAAAACAATGGTATATATTGTTATACATCAATACATACAAAACATGTGCTAATAACTGTATATATCACTGATAATTAGTATATATGTGGTCTTATGCATTAATGTTTATATAAAACCTTTATACATATACATATGAGTGTGCGTATATACATATCAGTGTACATATACGTTAAAAACTGTATAAACTGATAAAACCTGTCTATATGGTCCTATATATCAATGTATATAGAAATGTATGTATGCACTATCAATGCGAAAGGTTGCGTGTGCCTGTGCATATCAGTGTATATATAACTAATAACAAGTTTATATATACACGCATAAATATATCAGTATATACATATCATATATATATATATACACACTATATAGACATATATAAACTACTCATATATATCGTTTATATGGCCATATATATGCACTCATAAATACATAAGTATACACATATACATATCTGTATATACATATCGTTTATATGGTCATATATATCAATGTATATAAAATGCATGTATTAGTGTATACATACACAACATATATGTACCTATCACTGATAACTAATGTATTGCATACATCAATATGTACACAAATTGCGCTAATAACAGTATATATCACTGATAATAAGTATATACATGATCTTATATATTACTGTATATATAAAAACTTTACACATATATACATATACACTAATAACTGTATCAAATGATAATCAGTGTCAATATAGTCATATATATCAATCAATATAGAAATGTATGTATGAACTTATCAATACGTAAAGGTGCATGTGTGTGCACATATCAGTATATATATATACAGAAAAACATATGAGTATATATACATATTGTAAATATACATACATCAGTTCATACACAACACGCATATATGTCTAGTATATATATATATATATATATATATATATATATATATATATATATATATATATATATATATATATATATATGTGTGTGTGTGTGTGTGTGTGTGTGTGTGTGTGTGTGTGTGTGTGTGTGTGTGTGTGTGTGTGTGTAGTATACAAATCTGGATACATATACACTAATAACTGTATAAAATGATAATAATTGTATATATGGTCATATATATTAATGTACATACAGTTATTAAAACAATTTTTGTATATATTGATGTATAGCAATACATACCATTGCTTTCAGTGTATATATATAGACTGATGCATATAACCATACAATAAATTAGTAACCATACAATAAATTAGTTATAAGCTATATATACAATTATAAGTGTGTAAAAAATATATCCATATGTGTATGTGAAGGCTATGTATATATGATGTATATATACTGGTATGTGTGTACGAGTAAAGTTTATAACTGCATATATATAATGCATTAATATATATACATTGATGTACATGATCGTGTAAACACTTATTATATATTTATACAATTATTAGCATATATGTACACTAATTTTTATACTACACACACACACACACACACATATATATATATATATATATATATATATATATATATATATATATATATATATATTGATATGAGAAAAATTCTTCCGAATGCTTATAGGTGAAAATGAACAGTGATTTCGCCTATCCTCATCACCGTCCAAAGTTAATCTCACAGTCACGATTGTTTGGTAGTATTTCATTTTTCATTTTTTTTCTACAAATCAGAATGCTCTGAAAATTGGAGCATGTGTACATCTTAGTGAGCGCACCTAATAAAAATATAAAAATAATAATTCGTGAAACAAAAATTAACCAAAGTACCCCCAAAACATTTTGGGGGACACAACACACATATATGTGTAATATATATATCTATGAGTGTGAGTGTGAGTGTGAGTGTGAGGGTGTGTGACTGTGTGGAAATATAATATATCCAAAGTTGGATAGACTACGTCAGTGGTGAGCTCTCTCTTTCTTGCAGTGGGTGCATGTGTGCGTGTGTGAGCCAGTGTATTCTTATTTTTTTTTGCATCTAATCATTACTATAAATGCCAATTTGCTAACAAGAAATGCCAATTTTTGAGGTTTAAAGTACTCTGTCTTAGAGGGGAACTTATAATGAGCTGGAGTATAACTAGTTGTTTGTTTCTTAGGTATCTTGATACGATACAAAAGGCTACAGATGAAGATATTGTAGTGGAGCATACTTATGTATGAACAATTCTTTGTGCGTACTAGTGAAAAGAAGGCAAAGGTGACCTTGACTTTTGTGCCATATTTTGATGGGGATTACTTTTCTAGAAGGGCAGATTGTATTATTGCTAATATTGATAAAAAAGATGGTGAAAAATGACAAAAGAGTGGAAAAAGACCACCTTCAAAAGTGGCTACAAAATGTTCAACCCAAGCTATTGTTGCAAATGATACTGCAAAGGAAGCACTCTTGACACAGAAAGTGCGGACCAATTTTCTTTTAGCTATATCTTTCAAAACCATTCTTTTTTTTTTTTGCTACTTGAACTGTTATATATTAAACATTCTTGACCACTTATCAAAAAATCACATTTGTCCTCAGATGCCACTTTTTTACAAAGATAACATCATTAATTAGTTAACTTGCCATTTTCTTGGGATCTTTAACATTCTTTCCACCTTTTAAGGGTTTGTGTGGTTCTTTCTTTGTTAGTTTGTTCATCTTATTGAATGTAATGCTAATTTACACTGTATTTCCTTTGCCAGCTTGGAGATTCCATTCGTAAGAAGAGGGAGGATTTTATTGTGGTTCACATGCAGCATGCATGCAAGTACTGTGGTGAATTTGAATTATCTAGGAAGCTCCGGGTTTGTATGTTGTGTGAAAATTTTTATCTTTGTGAGAAGTAAGTGCTTATTTTGATATAGTGAATGAATTTTTACAATTTACCATTCTAAGTGACTTATGTCTTTCAAATGTTGGTCTTAAGATAAACTCGCATGATTCTGGAAAATCATATCATCTATGTTTTATTAAGAACAGAAAAGAAAAGCTTTCGTAAACTGAATGAATGCCATAGAATTTAATTGCAAAAATGCACTAAAGTGGATATTTTAAAGAACTTATAATTTCACCTTTTAATTCGGTCAGTATGCGATGCAATATCTATTTGAATCAAAAGCAGTTTTTAACTTTTAAATGATGAAAATGTTAACTAATTTTTTATTTATCTTGAAGTTGTTATGAGGCCGAACAAAATATTGATTGCAAGAATCGAATTCCCTGTAACAGAAGGGGAAGGCATTCCTTTTCTCCGATAAGTAGAGCAATTGGACATGAAGTCTCATTTAAATTTCATCATACATGGATTATCTTATGTGCATTTCAACTTTTAATATTTTATAGATTTCTTAAATGTGACTGTATAGTATGGTGGACTATATAAAAATCATGGTCCATTGGGTCATTGCAAACCACTTTGAAAGATGGGCCATGATGGAGTGTGTGCTGGGTTCACTTGAACTGACATGGAAACCTTACTTCTCTCCATCACTCTCCATCCCATCAATGGAGGTTGATGATCCAATCGACATTGCTTTACCCATTTCCATTTTATTAGGTTATATTTACCCTTACTAAATTCTATTTACAGCTCAATTTAGCTTTTTGCTCGCTATGCTTTTGGCTATATTAACACCACATATTAACTCCTTGCAGGTTGAGATGAATGATCCTCCTTCAAGTACCAAGGACAAGGATGGTATTTTGCAAAGTGAAATATTTTATACACCACAAGCCTTCTTAGGCTTCTGTGTAGATAATCATTTACAGTTTGATACCTTACGTCGTGAAAAGCATTCCTCTTTTGTGATCATTGATACTGTTCATGACAATTTCCGCAAGAGCTTACATTGTCAGCCACTGAAGGGTCAAGCGGAAAATAACGAGGTGAGCAGAAAAGGGGTTTGTTGAACATTCCTGTTAAAATATGTTGCTAAGTTGAATCACTATAAAGTTGTGAAAGGACCCATTCTGGGGTTTATATGGATTGATAAATATGTAGTTAGTTACATTTGTTTTACCATGGGCAATGTATATTCTAATCCACTGCAGTATGGTAAAACCCCGGTCATGTTGGATCTTCCTTATACATTGAAGTGATGGACAGTGATAGAGATTGACATGGAGCCACTCACGTGAGGGTGGTTGCCACTGTTCCTCCATCATTATCCATGGCTTTAGTGGAGGGTGAATGGGGATTTCTACAATGTATTGGGTTATGTCATAATTTCCCTTGACCATGTATATACCATTGTTTTCCCATGATGAATATTCCTTCGAAGATTGTATGATTTTTTTGTAACATGAGTCATGAGAGTGCATTGCATATTACAACATGATTTAGGAAAATCAGAGAAGGAAAATAAAACATAAAAAAATCTTTTATGAGACCCAAAATTCAATACTTCTAGTTTTGTTTTCCTTCTTACATATTTATAAAAGTAACCTTAAGTCACTTTCCCCATAAGAAACCCTAGTCACTCTTAAATCTTAGCCCTTCATCTTCTCAAATTAAATTCCAACTCTATCCTTCAGTTCTCTATAACATAAAAAGACTTATTTATCGAAGATAACTAAAAAAATTAAATGATCAAATGAACCCAATCTCATCTCTGACAAAAAAAGCAAAATCAACAAATCTACCTGTTACCTTTCATGCACACACATGGGAAAGGGGTTCTAATAGTTATTTTACAGCCTTGGATTTCATGATCTCTTTACTCAGCTTCAAATAAAGTTGGATCTTGCTCTTCAACTTGGGTGAGCAATGCCGATATCCCAATTGTTTTGAACTTGAAGAACTTTTCAATGGTTGTGCTAACTCCAGCTGATGCAATGTCTGAGCAATGGAGAAATGGAAAAGGCATTTGAAAGATGTGATTTAGACATGATAGGGAGCTATCCTTACTAGATCACTTTCAAATGCTAATCCAGTTGAGAGCACTGAAGAACAAGGGATGGTCGCTTTCCCCCACCGCCGCCCCCCCCCCCCCCCCCCCCCCCCCCACCATATTAATCTGAAGTTTTATATCTATCCCCACCCCCAACACCCCCTCCCCTGTCGGTATTATTCTGAAGTTTTAAATATCTCTCCCCACCCCCCCCACCTTATCGGTGTCTAATATCATATGCATCATCAAACTTAATGCTCTCTTGTGGTTTAATCTGAGGAGTTCTAAACATCTCTCTCTCTCTCTCTCTCAAATCCATCTCAACAATGTCATTTTTCCTTTGTTTACCTGATTAAAGGTTTTCATTTGCACTAGTTAACACTATAAATTTGCCTATCTATTATCAGCTTGAAGGATCAAAAGTCGAATTCCAATAGGAGATTGGTGTAAAAGAAGAAGAACCGACCTTTCGTTGCCTTACGAGTTGCAGAGGTAGGAGGAAAGAAATAGAACCAAAAGAGGTTGCTGATTCATTCAATATTTGCTCTGATCTTCACTTGAAGTTGCTGTGTATAACAATTAATTTGCAATACTCCCTTTTTCTCCCTCTATCTATCTATCTATCTATCTATCTATTTGTCTGTCTATCAATCCATCCATCTGTCCATTTCCATCTATTTATTTGTCTCTTCATGTATTAGCCATGACATTGTATATTATAATTTAATCTGATAATTATTTTCTGAATTCATTTTCTGATCTCACTTTAAAGATGGAGCAATTGTACAATACTCAAAGGAAAATATTCCACACCCATTGCATGATACTTGAAAGAAGGTATTTCGTACTGAAACTTGTCTAAGGACAAGAAGTTTTTTAGCTTTTCAACAGGTTCTTGGAATGTGATGGGCATTTGGGGATTGAATTTTAGTAACTGTATGTATGTGAAACCATAAATGACGGTCCCCCGACTCATCTATTTATATAAGTCCTCCCTCCAAAATCCATCTCATCTTCGAGATGAATTCTAGGTCCAAAAGTTTAACAGTTGAGAATCTCCATCACGGTGAATATGAATCTAAAAAAAGAATAACTTTTAAAAATAAAATATGATATTTTTGAGATGGATGTTTGATGCATCAGGGGGGCGCATATGACATGCGTCCCCTGATGCACGAAACACTTTTCCTACCGTAAATCTAGCATTTTTGGTGACCAAAGGCTTCTTAATGAATGTACTTGCAAAACTACTATATTTTCAAGGGAAAGTATACAATGAGACCATTTACCTTTGGTACGTGGTGGTCACAAATAATCTTGACCATTAGATGTAAAATTCGGTGGTATATTTATTTCATTGACCGAGCTCTAGGTTCATAAATTTTTTCGAACTTTGTGACACCCTCAAGCTATCAAGTTTTACATCGGATGGTTATAAGTAATTGTGACCTCAGTATACTAAAGTTTAATGGTTTCATTGTATAAAATCCATATTATTAAAGGTTCTTTGTGGCGAGAGGTTAACTAAGAGGGTTGGCAATGGGTCACACAGTCCGGCCTGATTCCAAAAGAGGTAGGCTGCGAGCCACAAAATATGGCCTGAGGACCAGGTCACTGTGGCTCAAGGGTCGAGTCTACCGGGTCCAGACCATGCCAGGCTTGATGTTTCTCCTTAAAGACTTCTTTTTTTTTTTTCTTTTTTTTTTAAATAGTCTATGTGACCCAGCTTGGCTTGAGCCAATATCCCTTTGACCCAATCTTGGCAATGTCGGGCTGGGCTGGCAATGGGCTGGCCCGATCCATTGCTAGCCTTAGACATCTCACTGACGGGCCTTGACTATCATGACATAACAAACTCCAATCATTTTTCCCTTGATTTTTGTGCAAATCTAATTTTCACAACTATAACCAGTGCTTTTTCTACATCGATAGAGGTTAAATGTTGATGATTATTTCTAATAATGTAATGTAGTAACTACTCTTTAAAGGCCCACATGCCAACACACTCTCTCTCTCTCTCTCCTTGCATTGTGTATGTTCAGGAGCATACTATACATTTACTCCATCGGGTGAAACATTTATTTTAAAGAATTTTTTTTGCATTTGATTTGAAATTTTGCATTCCATCTAATTATAATTAGATGATTATTTTCAAATTATAATTATTTTCAAATAAAAAAATTGTAGATTTTGAGTTCTTTAACATCTAGATCATATCCTCCAAAAATTGGATGGTTCCAGTGCAATCTTGGGATTCTATTCTTTTTAGGCACATAGATAGTGTATTTTTTTTTTTGGGATAATATCCTCTAATTTTCTATTTTTAACTTTTATATCTCATTAGACCCAAGAATTGAAAATATTACTTGTAAGCAAAATGACTTCATCTTTTTTATCTTCCAACCTCCTAAACCCTTTTGACCATGTATTATTGGCCTCAATAACTTATGAAATGATTCTATCTCTTTCTCTCTCTAAAAATCCATCTCTCGCTTAAATCATCGACTCTCTCTCTCTCAAAAGTTCATTTCTCTCTAAAACCCAAACTCTGTCTCTCTCTCTCACACTCAAAACTCCATCTCTCTTCCTAAAACTCAAACTTCACCTTTCTCTCTTTAAAACTCCATCTCTCTAAAACCCAAACTCCATCTCTCTTTCACACATAAGAAGTATGCTCGTGTTCGAGCTCAAGCTAAACCCCTTGACTGGTAAACTCACCGAGAAGCGAAGAGAGAGAGATTGACCATTGGATTCCTGACTTAATGCTTTATCACCATTAAAAGGTGCGACATTATATTAATTCTTGAGGTAGAAGCGGTTGAGCCCGCAAATCACTAATCCTACTGGCGTAATTTCTAGCAGCAAAGGGTCCACTTTGTTGAACGATATCTCTCTCATATATAATCTATTTGAAGCGAAACTTGGATCATTGGGTTCGTCTCTGGGTTCTCTACAATCTCTCCAAATTTCATGACCAAAGGGTTCATCACCAAGAAGCGGTAGAAGAAATATGCAGACATGGTAGAACTTGGCTGCAACAACTTAATCGACGATGGATACGAATAACAAAATCCCTTATTTTTCTTACACGGTGTTCCTGCTGAAATCTTAGAGCTTCGAATTCGAATTCAAATGTCAAATAAGATGAACATTGACCAAGCATGTAGTTATCAACAAAGCCATCTATGAGAGCATTCACATTCAAACAAAGATACATGGTTATCATCTATGGCTCAATTATAAAAGATAAAGGCACGTGATAAACAAATGGATAAACATGATAAGCTTTTATGCTTATCAACTATTGAAGGATTATATAAACCTCAATTCTTGATGAGGAAAGGACTTCAATTTCATCGGATTGACAGGATTGGATCAGTTCAGCTCAGTGAGAGACTGAGACATAAACACTCTTTGATGATATTTGCATGATTGAGAGAGATAGAAGAGAGTGATTGTATTTTTCAGTAAGTTAAGGATCGGCCCATTGATACTACTGTTGTTGCTGCTACATTGCAATAATCTGATACAGAGAGAGAAGCTATTAAATTTAGACTCACGATAAGCTTGATATCGAAGGAGCAGACCATCCATATAATACCCCTGCATAAAGTCAGGTATATAGGCTCATGATGGCCTTGGTATTGATTTATTTGATGTGTGTTTGTATATTTTCCTTTCCTAGAATCATATGTATAGACTTCAAGGCCCGAATCTAGCTTTCAGGCTGATGTAAATTGTAACATAGGTTCAAGCCTATAGAACTCTTCCGCTCTCAGTATGATAGGTAAAGCCTGTATTTCTATGATATGGAATACATGGGTGAATTTGACCCCGAATGTGTTTGCTCTCTGGTAGTTCATTAGGAGTCATGATGTTTTTTTTAAACATTTGAAATTAATGTTGCACATTTTTCAGAGCGACCAGACCGAAGTGAAGCGAAGCTTGGTACTGTCGTTTCAGTTAGATTTGGGCCGCTTCAATCAAATTTGGGTATGATTCAAGCCGATTTTGCTGAAGCTTGGCCTCATCGGCCTAAGCAAAGAAATATCTATATAAAAATATTTTTTCTTTTTTCATTTTTTTGAAATTTTTATTTTTTCATTATTTTTATTTATTTTAGATATATATCTAATTTATTTATTAAATTAAAAATATTTGAAGTCTTCCCCCGATCTGCTAAAGCGCCGAATTGCTTCATTTTCTCACCAAATCGAAGACGACTCCGAAGAGAATCTGACAACATTGTGCACATATAATTTTCTAAACAATATAAACCAACTCCAAACATTACATGATCAACTCTCCATACCACAAAACATTTAAAAACTCAAAATTACAACAAATAAGTGAAAAGTATCAAGGGGAAGCCAATTGTCAAACCCTTTGTGCCAAGATCACATAAGCGGACCTTTTAGGGTCTTAATTTTGTCCCATGTATGACAGCACGGACGACTGTGATACAAAAGGGCTTGTCTCACTTATGTGACAGCAAGCTTATGCTCAATTATTAACCACTTTATTAGCTTCAAAATGAGAGACATAAATGTACTTTTGATGATAATGTTGATAAAAACAATGAGCATAGACATCTTATGATGTATGGGAGTATATGACCATAGACAAGAGAAAACAAGTATTGATTCACAAGGGAAATGCTTTAGGATCAAATGACTATGATGGGGCATTCAAAGAATCACTAAATGCTTGCTAGTATGCATGAAATATCTCATATAATTCTCAGAGAAATTAGATTAACAAAATGGTAGAGAAAGTGGTGTCTAAATTCAAGATTGAAAACTAGACTATGCACATTACGTGGTGTGGATGCATAGTTTTACAAGGTAATCAAAGATCACAAACACTCAAGCATAAAAGGAGAAATTTTTTATTGTAATCACAAATTTACAGCAATAAAAAGATAGAAGAAATACTCTAAAAATAAAAGAGTAGAGGCTATGGGGATCACCTTAAGTATGGAGCATCAAGTGGGCTGGACACCGTAAAGAACTCAAATGGCCATATCTATATTTGCTCAAAAGGAAATGAAGCCATTTCAAAAATTTCACCTGACCTTAGCCAATAGATGATGCCACACCAAAATGTGATTTACACTATGATTATCATCCAAGACTTAGGGCCTAAGCCAAAATTTCATGATGTATCCTCAACCCTAGACACATGTGAAAAAAAACTACATGAGTGCCATCTAAAGCGTGTGACAAAATTACTCACTTAAGTAATAGAACTATTTTTCATTTAAACTATATAAAACTCCTTATTATAAAACACACAAATTCCAAGGAAAGACACCTAAGGGGGTTTTATGTTAGAGGCATGTCGGTCCCATGAGGTGCCTTGTGTCACCCTATAGCCACTTGGATAGTACGTGTGGCCTCCACTAGCTTTCCTTGATTGAAATATACCCCAAATAAATTAAAAAACCTCATATTCTTGCTCCAAAAAAATTTTAAAAATTGCCAAAATTTCTTAAAAATCTCAAAATCATTTTTCATATAAAAACAATACTTATTTTGATATCAAAACAAAATTGGACAAGAGGTAAATGAGATCTATGGGTTGAAATTTTAGTATCAGAGTACTGCACTGCGCTAGTTCGTGATGATGGTCCATTCACTTGGAATGACGTAACAAGCCTATAATCCAAAGGCTCTGGTAAGGACGCATAATATGGTTTATCTATGTCATCCCAATCAATTTTCCAATACTTTTAGGTGTGAGTGAATTACAGGTGCGCTCCTGGGGACATAGAAACAATAATATATAGGGTCCCTGCACATGTGTATTAGCTCTTCCTAGTTGGATAATTACACTTAGAAGAGTGGCTTCTTGCGCAATTGTGAGTGCACATGCCACAAGTTGTTCTCGTATCAGAGTATGGACTCATTCCCTATGAGTCATGACCATCCTATGTAGGGTTATTATACTTAGATATTGGGGTTCTTATTTCCTTTTAGTTCTCTTAACCCTATCCAACACATAATCACATGAGGCATATAGTCTAAGCATATCAGTGACTTAGAGGCGACCCTCACACTTCTAAAAGCATTGATCAACAACCGCATATAAGAAGAAAAATGACCTCCCAAAATAACTCCCACAAAACAAGTATTTGTAATGATGTTAGGATAACATGAAACATTAGGATCCCACACAATCCATAAACCCCCACAGGCACCGACATAATCCACCCCACAAAAAATAACAAACCCAAAATCCAAATCTCCTTAACAATAAAAAGAGACGGATTTGGTAATTTAGTTTCATGCAATAACAAAACATCAACTTATATTTATGGACAAGAAGCTTTACCTCCTTCTTACGACGCAACTCACCGAGGCCCCCAACATTCCAACTTATTAGCTTCATTTTGGTGCATAAGTAGCTCCATTTTCGACAAGCTCCTCACCTTCCCAGCGGATATGGACGTACATGATTCTACGGGTTCCATTACACTGTCATCACTTAGGATGACCAAACCACCACCACCTTGATCCATTTTTCGAGGTGCAAGGCTAGGTGATGATCTTGTAGGCTTGGCAATACTCTTGGCAATCCCTTTGCCCTCAGCTTTTGTCTTCTCAGCAGGAGTATCGATGACCTTGTCTCCCACCTTACTTCTTCTTCCTCCTTGGCCCTCTAGACCTTTCCTCATAAAGTATCTGCAACCTGTTTATTCAGAGCAATGAAAGTCACTCCCATGTCCCCAAGGATACTTTCAAAATCCTCATGTTCGATGAGAAAACTTGTCATCCTTAAAAGAAATCAACTCTAGGTTCTCAGCTGGGAAAACATTTAACGGGGGAATCATCAATGCTTCCTCAATAGAACCATCCATCGCCACCATAGTTTGAACTTGTTGAGGGTCCACAATAGCATTACTAGGATTCTCTGTTTGCATTTCTTCTTCATGATCAAGATTAATAAGAGGCGGTCTCTACTGCTCTGTTGAAGGGTTCCCTTCTTAACAACCAGTCTAAATGGTAGGAGTTTTTTCGGTGCCATGGTATTCAAGAAGCTAGAAAATGTCCACAAAAAATTACTGTTAAACTTAAGCAAACACTTAGCCAAACGGATTGCGTCTTCTTCCCTCAGAGATGTAGTTACAAAAAATTACTATTAAACTTAAGCAAACACTTTTTTGTAGTTGAAAAAATGGATTACTCTCCAATGACTTTGCTTAAGAACTCTTTTAACTTCTAACTCATCATTATGACAAAAGATAAATCCAAACTTCTTAACCGGTGGATCATAAGAAAGCTATCATGCTCTACCAACCTAGTTGCTCAAATAAAAAAGGTCATTAGACGGGGAACAAAAAGGACCAACCAACAATAAAGCAATATGCTTGGAAGTATGAGAACCGCACTACATTTGAATTAACAAAAAAAATAGTTTGACTCTTAAGGGAAAACGAGCTAAGATATAATTTAAGCTTTTAACTTAGTCCACTTTTGATTGTGAAATCTAGGCGAAGGAACTCATTTTTTCTCTTGAAATTTATATCAAAGAAATGAACTTTCAACTTAATTCACTTTTGATTGTGAAATTTAGGCGAAGGAACTCATTTTTTTTCTCCTGAAATTTATATAAAATAAATCAGTCTTGTACTCCAGGAAATTCAAGTATGTTGTACACCTACAGGAGTACCGTTGTAGGTCCCTTCTATGTGTATGTGGAAGGGACCGCATCGTTTCCATATTTCTATTCTTTTTTCTTTTTCTCAAATTTATTTTTGTTTGAGGTATCACCATCTTCAGATTGGCAACTTGTTGTATGAACCAGGGGACAAATTCTTAAATTTGTATTCCCAGAGGCATAAAACATCTATCTTAAAGATGGATTCATATGGGTAGTTTCTCTCGAAAAAAGTTATAACCAATGGTCTAAATATTTCATTCGTAAAATTATCTGTTTCAGCTTTTAAAATTTGTTTTTCTAATAAATTCATGATATCCATGTTAAAGGTTATATATTCCTTAAAAATTAGGTCTAAAATTTATCTCAAAAATGAATTTTTAAGAGATGACTCATCTCTATATATGAGTCCCATGACTCGTAGAAACCCTTTCCCTTTCTAATTACTACGTCTCCATAAATAACATGTGGAAAATTGTTTCATATGGATTGGACAACATTTCTACATATGCGGTTCAGAACGTGTAAAGCATCCATTTTAAAGATAAATATAAAATAATACAAACTAACGGTCTAAATATTTTCTTATTAGATTTATTAATTTTAATTTTTAAAATTTATTTATTTAAGTCTTAAAATCCATCTGAAAAATAGATTTATGAACAGGCCCGTATTTCTATTTGCCGCGTAGAAACTGGGTCTTACTATATATATGCCAGCCAATGTTACCTAGAGAGAGGGAGGGCGAGAGAGAGAATTTTGCAAGAAGTTGCCAACCGTTGGATGTGTTTCGGCAGAATCCAATGTCCCAACCAATGGAAAAAACGAATCCAACCGTCACAAACAAATGACCGTTGATAGCGGTGCCTTTATATATCTCGACCAGACAAGAACAATGCCATTTGAAAACCAAACTTAACGAGTTTAGAGAGAGAAAAAGAGAAGAAGAGAGAGAAATAAAAGAGAAGAGGCAGAAGAATAGAGAGAAGAAGAGAGACGAAGAAGAGAGGAGGCAGAATAATAGAGAGAAGAAGGGTTAGTGGTTGAGGGGGAGATAGGACTGGTTTTTCCTTGCTCTCCTCTTAGTTCACTCTTCTCACAGTAGCAGAAACCCTAATTTTTGAATCCATGTCCTTTTTTTATTTTCTTCTGTTATATCCGGTCTTGGAGCTGTCGTTTTTTGGCAAAATTTGGAAGAGGAGATGGCAAAAACCAGGAATGGAGTGCCCCTAATCAGAGGTAATAGATCATTTTAGGGTTTATTTATTTTGTGGTGAATTATCTGAAATTTTAGCTGCTTGCTCGTGTAGAATCTAGTTTGTTTTTTTCATCAGGAAGGAATTTTTTTGGACTCACAGGAAATTTTTATATTCTAGTGTGAATTCTCTGAAATTTGAGTTTTGGAGCTGTTGGTTTTTGGCAAAGGTTGGAAGAGGAGATGACAACAACCGGGAATGTAGTGCCCCTGATCAGAGGTAATAGATCGTTTTACGGTTCCTTTATTTTATGGTGAATTCTCTGAAATATTAGCTGCTTGCTCGTGTAGAATCTAGTTTGTTTTTTCATCAGGAAGGAAATTTGTTTGGCGCACAGGAAATTTTTATATTCTATTGTGAATTCTCTGAAATTTGAGTTTTTGACTCAGAGGTTCATTGCAACTGATTCTGTGAAATTTTCACAAAATTGATTAATGATCAGTTTCTTTTAAAATATTCTTTTAGAAATCTTAGAAATACTTAGTGTTATTTTCTTCTCTGTCTGATGTATTTTCAGGAAAATTTCCTTAATCAGTTTTAGGTTTTCATTGGCTCAGTTGTTTTATTTTGTGGCCTCACGATTTCTTCCATGGCCATTTATTCTTTGTTTTTCCATATTTTTAAAGAATCTATGTTCCATGGCCTAGTAACAGAGGCATGACTATTAGGATTTATTTTTTATTCTGTACGTAAGGGTTACTTTCTTCTTCTAAAAACTTGTTCTAACCTAAAATGGGTTCAAGTGTTTTTCATATTTTTGAGCTCACAACCACTATTCTTAGATGCCCTTTTTCTTTATCTGGTTGTGCTCTGGAGAAAGACTTCCAGATTTAGTTTTAGAATTTCACTGGCTCAGTTTTTTTATTTTGTGGTCTCAAGGGTTCTTCCACAGCCAATTGTTCTTTTGTTTCGGCCTAATTTTTGCATTCCCTATCTCTTTCTCACGAAGCTTTTTTAACACTCCAATTCCTGTTTTTGACTAGAATTCTTTTGTAACAAGAAACCTCTCCCTCTTATCTACTGGCTAGTTACAAGGTCAGTAGAATCACCTCTCTCTCCCCCCTTTCCTTAAGAATTGGATTCTCTCTCTCTCTCTCTCTCTCTTGAAATCTCAAATTGCATTTTTCTTTTGGTTTTCAAGAGTTTTGGAGCTTTTGGCCAATGTACAGGTGGCTGTTACAGCCAATAAGGTAAATGAATAGATTCCCCCCCCTCCCTTCCTTTTTGATTATTTTCCTCTCACTGGCCAATGCACAGGTGGCTGTTGTAGCCAATAAGGTAAATGAA